>NC_090924.1:1393674043-1393796543 GCF_040938575.1 Ambystoma mexicanum
ACTCCACGGTAAAGGTAAAACACAGAGAACAGAGTTAAAAAAGTCAGCGCAAATATGAATGAATAGGGTGAAAAAGGAACCCCTCATTCAGTATAGAAAGAAAAAGGTCCAGAAGTCCAGCAAAAAGTGCTGGGGCTCACACTAGGAGAGGGGATGAACCATACAAATGACAAATCTCCCTAACACTAGTCCCTCACAGACTAAAGGACAGGAGGATCTAATCCAATCCTGGATGTATCTCTGGTTCCACTCTGTCATCCTTTCTGGAGAGACTATCAGCATTCGTATGTTGGGTTCCTGACGATGCTTACTGGTGAAGTCAAAGCCCTGGAGGCTAATAGACCACCTGAGCAACTTTGGATTTTCTCCTTTCAGCTGCATCAACCACCTTAAGGGTTGGTGGTCAGTTTGAATCCTGAAAGTAGTTTGATACAGGTATGTCCTAAAAGTCTTTAAGGCCCCTATAATAGAAAAACATTAGTGTTCAAGAGTTGCTCACCTAGTTTCCCTATCTTTTAGTTTTCTACTAATAAAGTAGATGGGGTGCTCCCCGCATTGGCTATCAAATTGATTCAAGACTGCTCCAATCACTGTGTTGGAAGTATCATTCTGGACTAAGAGGGCCTGAGTATAATCTGGAGCTCTCAGCACTAGAGCTTTACAGAGGGCATCTTTCAGCCCCTGAAATGCCCTTTCACAGTCTTAATTGCACTTCACCTTTTTGGGGCTCACTTGAGTTTGAGCAGTAGGGGGGGTCCAGTCCTTTTCTGCATGTACTTTGCAGGAAAAGGACTTAATTTCACTTCCGCCAACCTCATGTCCAAGGTAGACCACTTTACTCTGAACAACTTGGCATTTGCTTGCTTTGATGGTCACATTGGCATGCTGAAGAGCAAGCAACACTTGTTCCAGATGGATAATATGTTCTTCCTAGGTAGGGCTGAACACTGCAATGTCATCCAAGTATGCCATTCAGAAGTTGTCTAACCCATTCAGAACACGATTTACCATTATCAGAAAAGTGGCAGGTGCATCTTTCAATCTAAAAGGCATGCCCTTATGATATGATATGATATGATAGTTTATTCATATAGCACCTATACACAATGTGTTTCAAAGCGCTTCAAGACAAGGGAGGGAACAAGGAAAAATACAATGACATTCTTGCAGGCCATGAACAGTATGGATGTGCAATTAACTATCGTACTCGGCCTGACGACATTTCAGATAGTGCAAGAGCTAAAACATAGAAAAGGAAGGGAGGGGGAGAGTGGGAAGGAAATGGAAACAGACAGGCGACTACCGTACTGGATCTGATGACATATCTGGTAGAGCCGAAGAAAAACAAGAGGTGAGGGAGAGGGGTGCAGAAAGTAAGAGGAGGAGATAGGAAAAGTGAGAAGGGAAAGGAGGAGTGAACAGAGAGTTAGCAGTCAAAAGAGTGGAGAAGCAAGAGGGGAGAGTGAATACAATTGCAGGTACAAGACTTCTGGGGTAGAAAATGCTTTTTTTCTCGTTGGCATGGTCGGTCATTGCAATTTGCCAATAACCACTTGTCAAGTCCAAAGTATGGAGGAATTTTGTTGAGCCCAGCTTATCCACCAGTTCCTCTGTCCTTGACAAAGGATGGGAATCCATTTTGGTAACTGAATTCGAGGCCATATAGTGCACACAGAACCTAGGTTCTTTGGTACATGCTTTTGGTACTAACACAACTGGGCTAGCCCATTGACTGTGGAGTGTTCAATTACTCCAAGGTCAAGCATCTTGTTGACATCTTCTTTAATGTGATTTCAAACATGATCTGACATCCAGAAACCCCTGTCTTTAACGGATACACTATCACCAGTGGCAATGCCAAGTTGGCCCCAAGGGGTCAAGCCTGGTGTAAATAAGAACAGGGGGGAAAATTTGTGAACACAGATTTGCACTCTTCTTGTTGCTGCAGTATCAGGTTAGAAGAGAGTCTAACTCCTTCTATAGACCCATCTGAAGGATGTCCCTTTAGAAGATCAGGAAGAAGCTCACTCTCCTCTTCTTCTTGATCAGAAGCTGGAAGTATAGCTCCTATCTCTGGCCTAGAGACATTGGCATTCAGGTGGTTGGTGTGAAAGACCCTAGGGGCCACTTTGGGGTTACCTAAGTCCACCAAATAATTAACCTCTACAAGTGTGCCTACAACCTTTAAAGTTCCTGTCAATTTTTCCTGTAATACCCTTTGTCTTACTGGGATCACGATGAGAACCTGTTGGTCTGCAGTTAACTCCATCATGTTGGCCTTCTGGTCATGCCATTGTTTGACTAGATCCTGACCAGCTTTCCAGTTCTCAGAAGCCTCTGTCTTCATTTGAGTCATCCTCTGTCTGAGACCTAGCACATAGTCAGTAATCCAAACTATCTTTAGGGTTAGATCACTCTCCAGACCCTCCTTAATCAGGGCCAAAGGGCCTCTGACTGGATGACCGTTGAGGGTCTCAAAGGGTTTAAAGCCCACTCAGGCTTGAGGTACCTCTGTATAGGCAAAAAGAAGGCATGGCAGTAGAAGGTCCCCCTTTCTTCTAAAGGGTTCCTCTAAAGCACAAATCATGCTCTTCATAATCATATTAAACCTCTCTACCAACCCATTGCTTTGAGAGTAGTAGGATTTGAGAATTTGTATGTGACCCCATCGGTTTTCCACATGGCCTGCATGTAGTGGGACACATAATCTGACTCCCTGTCAGATGCAACCTCCTTAGAAAATCCTACTCTGGTAAAAATACCACGTAGGGCGTTCGCCACTGCCTGAGCAGTAACAGTCCTCATTGATATGGCCTCTGCTTATCTAGTGACATGGTCCACTACAACCAATATACCTTGGTTGCCTGAGGAAGTTGGAGGGTCTAGGGGACCAACAATGTCAATCCCCATCTTCTCAAAAGAAACACCCAGAACTGGGAGAGTCACTAAAGGTGTTGCATTATTGGCTCTACTTTTGCCAGACAATTGGCAAGTGTGGCAACTCTTGCAATGTTTTTCTACTTCTGCACCCATCTTATGCCAGTAGAAGTACAATGAGATATGCTGTTTGACCCCTTTTGAATGCAAATGACCAGCCAGATGGACTTCAACAGCTAAATCCAGACATTTGGAGCTTAGTCCTTGGGGTACCACCAGTCTCCTGAGGTCCCCTGGAATAGATTCCATAGGTTCACTGTAGAGGAGCCATCCTTGCAGTAGGGCCTATGCTTCCCAGGTTCTTGCCCTTCGCTATGGGAATCTGCCTGCTGACGCAGACCTTCTAAAGAGGGATTCTCTCTCTCTCCCCTACTAAGGTCTGTCCATGATGGTCCCCCTTCTGCAAGCAAAGTCTGCAGCTCAGGATGGTCTCTAGGATCCAGATCCTCTAGACAGGGTTGAATCTCCTCCACCTCTCACTCATCATAAAATGGTTGTTCGGGGGATTCTTCTGTCACTAAATCAGCCGTAGCTGGTTGTGGGGTCACAGGTGTGACCTTGAGTTTCTCTCTTCTTTGAGGAAGGTTTGGGCTTGAGGCCCTTCTTTATTTTGGAGAATCTGAATTTCTCCTTGGCCTCTTTGGGTAGGTCTCTCAAGCTTTCCTCCCTTGCATTTCTTGTCTGCTCCCTTCTCTTCTTAGTAGGGGGCTTTGGTGTGCAGGAAAATACACCTAGGGCCTTCAAGTCATTGCCTAAAAGTAACCTATCAGGCACTTCAGTCTGAACACTACAGTGATTTTTATAGTCATGTCATTACATTTAATGATAGCGGGGACACATTTAATGATAGCTGGGACACATTTGGACTGGACCTCCTGCTAACATGGTAAGCCTTTTGGGGTCCTTATCAACCTCCTCAGACTGAAATAAATGTTCATCTACCACAGTTATGCTGGCCCCAGTGTCTCTAATAGCCTGGGTGTCCTGATAATTTACAAGCACACTGGGCCTCATTACGAGTGTGCCGGTCCAGTAACAGCGCTACCGGTAAGCCTACCAGCACCATTGTTACCGGACCGGCACACTCCGGGTTTGCTTGCCGGAACCGTTGTACCCGACAGGGCAATCCCTGGCAGACACAGCGGCCATGGTAAGCAAACTGTAACGGAAGCACAGGCACTGTGATTAACAGTGCCGGTGCTTCTGTAGGATGTATTGACCCACTCCGCTATACTATGCTGCATCACCCTGCCAGTTATGGGGAAAGAAACATCAACAATGGTGGCAAAACCCTTGTGCGTGCCAAAAACCTACAAAACCTTACAAAAACGTGTGCTTCAGCACACAAAGAGAGGGATGCACGGCCGGCCACCCATGGTGCATGTGCGGTGGAATAGCGCATGCCCTGCAGAAAATATGCCAGTGGGCTTCATGACCAGCAAACAGAGTACAGAGAGAGAAGCAGCACTTTGCAAGTGAAACCCCAAAATGGGCCTACAAATGACATCTGCTTGGTTACCAAAAACTCCAAAATGCCTATAACACAACACTTCTCAACATTCAAAATCTTGCCTGGTGCTAAAATTCATGTATCTAATGAAGTATTGTGAAACAATGAAAGTCCTAATGTGAAGAGCAAAACATTCTTCAGACAAATTGGATTGTCTGAAAACTGACAGCCCATGCCAAAATCTGGGTGCAGTACCTGGGGCTACCTGAATGACAGCTGTCATATGAGTTACTGATGAATCTTTAAAGGGACCTAAAACTAAAAGTCTGCTGGATTAGCAAAACATAAAAAGGATTGTTGCCAAAAAGGAATACAGATTTTAGTTGTGTGTTTTGATCTCACACATTTTAACACTAAGAAAGCAATGTATTTATGTTTGATGCAACAAATGTGGTTTTGGCTGGATGTAAGAAGTTAATTAGCATGGCTGAAGCTGGAAGAACTGGAAAAGCAGGGTTTTCTCCCAGAAGGAGGACCTTCCTCTCAGCAGAAACTCACTGGGAGGTGCTAATTGCAGGTTAGAACAGAATCTTGTCTACAGAAATAGAAGGAACAATGACTGAGCTTCAGCCCAGGAAACTGGAGGTGTGAAGGTGGTTGTAAATGCCTCCTGCAAGGAACAAACAAGGAGGGGGATGCCCCTGGACTGCAGGGAGACAAAAAGGGGCGGACCATCTGTTGCTAAACATGAACAAAGAACAATTCTTAAAAGACTCATAACTTGTCATCCAAAAGGGTGAAAAATATAAAAAGGACAGAGTTGTTCATTTAATTTTTGGCTGCACGTGTGGAGAGGCGGTAGAACTGTGTGACATGTTCTGGACAGGAATGGCAATATATGTGGTTTTATGAAAAAATGTATTAATGTTAGAATTGTGAAAATGTACACGCACATCCCTATGTTAAACACACACAGTTGTGGAAATCTGCATAAAATTTGGAAATCGTGTTCATAGCAAAAGGACAACATTCTGTAGAAAGCTGAGACAAGATCCCACCGCTGCAGGGTTTTGAGGAATAGCTGCCACATACAATATGGCATCTTTGGGTGTGATTTGTATAAAGGTGACCAATGTAGAAATGTACATTTAGTATCAAATCCGATTTTGAGACCAGCGGCTAAAGGGAGGTTTCTGGGGATTGTAAAGTAAACAATAAAATGTGACATCATCCGGCCTTGATCCAATCACTCAAATTGCAAGGCGAAGATGAAGTTTGGTCCAATCCCAGCTCACACGGGCAGACTTAGCTAAGCCGGCCAATACACCCCCTTTGTGATGTCATTGTATAGCATAAATAGAGACAGCTGACAACAGATAGGGACTCACAGATCGCCTCACTTTCCTGATTCCGGAAAAGCACTCTGATCCAGCATTCTACATCCAGCTTTAATATTCTTCCAGATCCAGAGGCCTAAAACACTTGCCAGCAATAGAGAACTATTGATTTTCAGCAAGGCCCAAAGCCTCAAATGTATTCTCTCTACCCAGTGAAGCGCTGGGTGGTGTGAGAAGGCCTTTTGAGCCAGTATCCTGAAATCCTCTGGCTTGCCACCACTAGGCTTGCCTGAGGAACTCGCCAGCCAGCTGATTCAAACACCCACAGACTAGGAGGGTAGATCCTGCGCAAATCCGGCGACCGGCCTAGCCGATCCAGTACCGTGCCTGATGTGCTGTCTTTCCTAGACCAGACCCAATCCAATGACCAGAGCTGGCGGTCCAATTTAAAAACGTACCCTGTGAGTATTAATAGGAAGAACTGTGGTCCATATCCCTATCTCAAACCCATCCTATCTTTCATTCAGAACTAGTATTGTTAGGATTATCTTTGCATTGTCTCAAACCCATCCTATCTTTCATTCAGAACCAGTATTGTTAGAACCATCTTTGCGCTTACTCTTTTCTCATCTGAAAAAGTCGAGTTTCCTCAGTAGGCGGGTTACACTGATCACGTAACTGTAAGATTCCTCTGTGGTATACGCTTTTTCATAGTCATCCTCTAGTGTAAGCAACCCCATTTGTCATTTTCAAAAGTGCATTTCTGTTTTCCATTCTCACGCCTATTTTACAAAAACAACCTTTACTAAAAACTCTGTAACTCCATCAGTTTTTGTGATAGAAACGAAATGTCAACTCCTACTTGTACCTAACAACATAGCTATCCATAGAACCCAAATCCAATCAATCCATAGAACTGCAAATCAGTGCGATTCTCCCGTTATAGCGAAAATTGCGCAAGGAAATGTTTGCTGTGATTTTAAAAATCAAAAGGTTTACAAGTGTGAAATAGCTCTAAACTGCTTCCAACTTGGACTTTGAGATTTCAAATGTATTTTTTGGACTAAATCATTGTTGGTGCTTGTGTGCAACTGTTCAAAGTGGCTCCCATAAGAATGTATAACAATGTAAGTATTTTTGACCATAATTGGTGTTTTTGCCCAGTCAATTCTAAAGATCAATTTAAAGCCAAGCTGACAGTTGAAAAGTCAATTCCGTTTTCTCTTGTGTTTGAGGGGGGAAGGTGGGACTGATAATCTGTTTGATTTGTGCTATTCCTGAACACCTGCTCTCTCCTCCCATCTCTTTACATTGCCTATTGGGGGTTCAGGGGTGTTGCAGGGGGAACCTCTAACCATAGTTCTATTTGATCTGAACCAACACAAAAGTATTATTTTCTGTGCTGCATTTGCTTTGCTCATTACTTATTCCTAGTGTATTAAAGATATTATTCAGTGTTCTGTCACCCTATTGGTGATTGCTGTTTACCTATTAAAGTATATTGTGATTCATTTTAAATACATAAATAAATATTTACCTTCGCAAACTAGCCTGATTCCTGGTTCAGGGTGACCGGGGGCGGGGGGTCTCATGAGAAGGGTATGATATGAGTGGTATATCGTTCAGAATATTGAACTTATAGACAAAAATAAATAAGGGTTTCAGTTGTGCACTACATGCTGGACTTTGATTTGGGTGTGTGCCGGATTGAAATCACTTACACTTCCATGTTCCCCATTCCCATTCAGTCCTATGGGACTGAATGGGAATGGAGAATTACCAAATTACTGGCGCCTGAATTCCCGGCCACCGAACTCGGAATAGCCTGGTGGCACCGGGAAGTCAGGCGCCTGTAATTCATTACAGGTCCTGCAGAAACCTGCTGGTTTTACAGGCACGATTACCGCCAGACCCGTAATGAGGCCCATTGTCTTTATAATACTCTTTAGTATTATCTGACATGGAATTATAGACCTCTATGTACTGTTGTTCCCACAGTCCCAGGGAAACTAAAGAAGCTCTGGCTTGAATACCAATGAGTTCTTCAGCCTGAGTGTAAAGGTTAGCACCGGTCATTGATACATCCACATTATGGGCCTCATCACGAGTTGGGTTGTAACCCTGGCGTTACTGCCAAACCCCTGGCACTATTAGTGCAAAATCACAGGTTTGGCTGTACGGTAAGTCCCCGTTCCCCATTGGGCCCATTCGGGATTTCCCCATTCCCCATTGGGCCCAATGGGGAATGTTCAGCGCTATTACCACCGGTGGTTTTACCACAGGTGGTAATAGTGCCAAAAATCGGCAAAATCACGATGGATTTGCCCCCAGCTCAGAGCTGGGGGTAAATTCGCCAAGCCCGTGATTTGGCAGACCCTTAAATGCGGGGGTTATAGCGTTACCGCCACATTTAAGGGTTACCGCCAAACTCGTGATGAGGCAGTATGTGTGAAGGCTAAGGAGACAGATGGGATCACTGAAGGTTAACCTTCCATCTGGGATCTCCTTTCACATGGTCACCAGACCCACACACCACACATATCCCAAACGTCTTTTGGAATGGGGGGGTTTCTGATAACCATCCTCTGATTTGGGTCCAGAGGTTTCACTAGCCCTACAAGGTTGTTTATGGGGAAATGTACCCATGTTATGTTTGTGGCCCTCTTTTGGTGGGACATTTTTGTAATGATCCTTTTCATCTTTATTATGCTTCTTCCCCTCTGCCTTCTTATGAGGATCCCCTGAATCCTTGTGAGCAGCCCCGTTGGCCAACTACAAGTCTGCAGATAGTGCTCACCTCTTTGGCTCCAGTTCCTTAGAGTCAGAGTCAGCAAGGTACTGTCTTAGCTCTGGGCAACAGGCATCAAACATTCTTTCTAGCATGACAAGACATCCCATACCATCATAGGTGCTCACCCTGGTGCCCTTTCCAGGCTTTCACACAATGAAGTGGCCTACAAGCTTCCATCTTTCCTCTTGTGTTTCCTAAACCTTTTCAAGTATTGGGATGAGGTCTTCCCAAACCTGGATAGGAGAGCAGTCTTTACCATCTAGTAAAACTCTCTATCAGCACCATTCAGCTCCATCACAGAATCACAGCCATTCTGGGAGAGCCTAGAGATAATTGTGAGGAAATGAAGAGGAGGCACTACTATGGGTTGCTTATGCGTTTATATCATTTAAAAATGGTGGTGAAAACAAATAGGTTTGTTATTTATTCAAATGTAGTGAGACTTCAGGTGCACCAGGGCGAATGTCACGGGGCCACTCGGGACTGATAAAGAAACTGGAAAGGAAAGGCGTGTATTAATACCTGCCAACCCTTAGTGCACTCCAGAGGGAATAAAATCCCAAAACGTATTAGTGTTGCAGGCACGTGGGCTATAGGAAGGTTCCCACTGCTTGCAATTCAGATTTTGACTGAAGGTATGATTTCTTTTTTTAGGTTTTAAATTCCTAAGGTACGAGGTGGTTAGGCAAGGTGTACAGTCACCGCTTCACTGTTGTGTTATATCCAACAATAGTATTTTACTTTTTTCCCTGTGAATTGAATCCAAAAAAGTAAAATACTATTGTTGGATATAACACAACAGTGAAGCGGTGACTGTACACCTTGCCTAACCACCTCGTACCTTAGGAATTTAAAACCTAAAAAAAGAAATCATACCTTCAGTCAAAATCTGAATTGCAAGCAGTGGGAACCTTCCTATAGCCCACGTGCCTGCAACACTAATACGTTTTGGGATTTTATTCCCTCTGGAGTGCACTAAGGGTTGGCAGGTAGTAATACACGCCTTTCCTTTCCAGAGCCTAGAGATAACCTATGGAACAAGCTCACTTTCACATATACCTTGCGTTCTACATGTAAATTCAAATGTACCCAGCCAATCTGGAATATCAGTTTCTACATCATAAATACTCACCGAATCATTAGGGATGCAAGGCTTTCTGAACCTGGAGGTATCCATCAACAAAGACTCTGAAACAGAAGGGTAGTCAAGAGACAACCTTTTCCTCTCATGCTCAAGCTGCATCCCTTTCTCTCTGAGTTGCAGTTCCTCTCTTAGCTCCTTTTCTTGCATTTCAAATTGTATCTCCAGTTTTCTGAACTAAAACTGCATTTTGTTATTTTCTATTTCTAGAACCAGTTCTGCTGACTTGTTAAAGATAGGTAAATGTGAGGCTAGGAGATTTGGAGGCGGATCAAAGTTCATATCAGCATCCACATCTAGTTCTACCTCACTTCTTGGAAGATGAGGACTAAGTGTTAAGCTTTGCCCTTCATCATCTTTATTCATATCAGTTCTGGGAGTAGTGGTAATAGGCCTACTTACAGTAACTTGGTGATGCAAGAAACTTTGGATCAATTCACTTTTCTTCCCTTTTGTTCTGAGGCTCAGATTACTCAATCCCACCACTGCCACCAGTGTTAGGGGAGTTTTCCTAAAGTCCACTTCAGGTAAGACTTTATAGAACTATCCCTTGGAATACAGGTCCACAACTCTAAGTATGTGTCTGTCCTACCCAAAGAATCTTGGTAGAATGGCAGAGCAGTCAGGCCTATCATAGGAGAAAGATGTGAGCTGTAGGCAAGTACACTGAGCCCAGTGAGTACAACAGTCCAAAGAAACTCTTACAAAGTAAAGGTAATATTAAACATATACATGCATTAATATATACACAAAGGTGATTACTTCAATAGTAGTAACAGACTCTGACTCTAATGCCGGTTCTAACCTATTACTGGTAATACCACGCACACATGTTGCTTTACAGATAAATGGTAATTGTATTTAGTTAGCAAAACCACATCAGATAAAGTCTTTAGGAAGATAGAAAATTGTTTATACACACAGTGGCAAATCTTAACGGGCTAGCAACACCTTTCAGAGTTTCTAGTGCTTTTAAAGTCCAATCCTTAACTATATGAAAAGTCAGTGAATGAGTGGAGCCAAAGTCTTACGAAGTAACAGAATAAGCAACGTTCTTCTGGATACTTTCAGTCAGTAGAACAAGATGCGCAGCAATATAACGCAAGTTAGGGGGACTCTGCAAAATTGGACACAAGCTGGAAAGCCTGGTTCAGAGGTAGGGTGGACACCTGGAAGCCTCTTCACGCACTCCAGTCACACAGGATCTTGTATGCGTGGTTCTCGAGTAGCTTTACTGGATAGGGTAGATTAGATATAGGTCTGTAGTTTGGGGGCTCTTCTGCGCATCCAGTTTTGTTTTTTCAGGAGTGGCTTAATGTAAGTGCAAGTGGAAGATTTCTCATAACAATGTGAAGCATAGTCATGGTCAATGCAAACTTCCCTCACTAAGAGGTATAGAATGGACAGAGGCCGTGCATGTGTCCATCAAAAGTGGGCAGAGCTGAAAAGCTTTTTCCCTAACAAATGGGGATCACAGGCAGGGCCTGTGGAAACGCTGCTCAGAAACAAATAAAGCATGAGCAGGGGCACCAAGAACTTCCCTTAGAAATAAGTGCAGCAGGGAGTCAAGGCCAGTAAAAGTCCCTTGCAAATGGGAACTGGCACAGCATTCTGGGGCCAGTGAACGTTCCCCTTACAAGCATGCAGAAGTACAGCACTAGCAGGGAAACTATCAGTAAGGGCCTGTGCAAACCTGTGCACTCATGTTGCACATATAGCACAAACAGGATCAGTGCAAACTTTCCTCACACTCTGGTACGGATACAGCACGTGCCAGGCCATTGCAAGCTTCCCGTACAAAACGGTTACAGGTGCAGCATGGTCATACCATTGCAAACAGGTAAGAAAACAATAGGACCACTTTATGTACATGGCTTGTGCAAGCTTCGCACAAAATCCATTAGGTAGCACATGGGCAGGGCCGATGGGTGCTTTCCTCATACACAGGTGTAGCATGTGCAGAGGCAATGCAAGCTTCCCATAACCACAAACATGCAAAGCGTAGACAGGGCTGGAGCAAGCTTCAGACTCAAACAGGCACAGCTGGACAAAAGCAAGCTTTTCTCACACATAATAATCATCTTTATTGTGTTTTAGTCCAAAATAGAACTTTTCACAAAACTAAAGTAATTCACAATTATAAATGACAAAATACAATGAAAATTTTGAAACAACATGACAATCACTTACATATTTTTTCCAATAGATCATTTAAAAATTAATTTATTGTGAGTTCGCTGGTATTCACAGGTGGAACCCCTACATTCTGTGCTATATAATGCTATTCCATTGTACTCCAATTTGTTCTTTAATCTCCATGTCCATAAGTTAAACGGCCTCTGAAACCTCAAGGGTCCCTTTGGCTTTTGTCTATGTGGGACCATAATTGGTATAGTGCGATTTGCGTGGCAAGTGATTTGGTGTTCAAGCAATAATTCTAAAAATCCTGGGTCTTAATTTCTTCGTATGAATGCACCCACTTTCCCCATGTGTTCATACACAGAATGCCCAAATTAACACATTCCGTAAAGACATTTTTGGCCATCTTACATAACCGGCAAAGTTGGGAGACACTGATCGTCAACAAGGGAAATTGTGTTGTTCAAAGTAATCATCAACCTGCGGCCTGCCGGGTCAGGACATAGTTTAAATCTGGTTGTGCTTTCTTGAACTGACGCACTACTGTTGTCATTTCAGTGTAACTCTTCAATGTGGATAGGTGCAGGTAATTGTTATACCAGTCCAGGCTATCAGGTTTCTTGGTGAATACTGACTTCAATTCAATGTAGCTCCTACCCTGCTCAAAGGTGGGAGTCCAACCAGCCCTCTTACAAAAGATCAGTGTACAATGCGTTGACATTGGTTCCTCTGAGCACTATTTCTGCTTCATGATTTTCTTGCAGCTTTGACAGTAGAGGCATTTAGGGGAAGTTAATGACTTGATATAGAGCTCACCTCTTACTTTGAATACCATTCCCTTTACTGAAATCAGGCCTAATTCTAGGCAAATGTACTCCATGGGAAAGGACAGGGGTAACCTCAGAATTCTTCCCCAGATGAGCCCTGTAGAATATTCAGCCATTTCAAATCTCTCACTGCCACTGCTTCCAACCGTAATGAAATTTACGGGCAGAAGCACTGCTTATATAACATAGGACACCGTCTAATGAGAAACCGGCTTGTTCGGCAAATGAGCCTACTTGTATTATGATGGATTTAGCTCTCCTCTGCTTTGTTTCGATTGTTTGATTGTACTTTGCAGTGGTACTCATTTCTAAGCCCGGGTAGGGATAATAAACTACTTACGCTAACAGGCCCAGGTTAGTATTCGTTTTTAACCTGTTGATTTTCTTTCCAGTTATCAACATGACCTTAGTTGTTTCATTTTGATTGTTGGTAGCATATGCCGCAAGTTTGTTGATAATCCTTCTCATCCCACTGAATGTTTGGTCAAAGAGGACCATGTCGTCAGTGAATCTCATAGACACCATCAAAAGTGTAGCCTATTTCTGGAGGGTAATATGCCCCTTCTCTTAACCCTAGAGGCAGATCAGCCAAATATAAGTTAAATAACAGGGGAACAAAGACACATCGCTGCTTGACTCCCCTGTTTATCAACACTGGTGCAGTTATTCGCCCTTCGTTACCAAGGTGCACGCAGGCTTTGGTGTTGTTGTGTAACTGGAAAATGGTCTGTAGTAGCCACCTTGGGCACCCTAGCTTGTTCAGTTTCGCCCATAGGATTTGTCTGTTTACCCGATCAAATGCAGATTTGAAGTCTACAAATGTGATGTATAAAGAGGGTCCATCCCTTAAAGGAGCCCCATGGATCAGCGTGTCTAAAGCTCCTATATTATGGATTGTTGCCGATCCTGGTCTAAAACCTGTCTGGACCGGATATAAGATGTTATTGAACTCTACCCACTTCTGTAAATCTTTTTGGACAAAGGAGGTGATAAGCTTGCCTTTGACGTCCAGCATGGGCAACACTCTGTAGTTCTCCATACTCAATCGATTTCTCTTTTTATACACTGGGATCAGTACAGACTGTTGCCATGATGTAGGCACCTTTCGTTCCTCACATACCTTCCGTAACAGGAAATGAAGCAGCCAGGCCCGACTCTCACGGTCTTTCTTTCCAACAATGTTGAAGTTTCAAAAGGGCGCCTGGTTAATGTCTTGCTCTATCCAGATATATATACTATCAAACAACACAATTGAGCAAGAACATGGAGGTCGTACTAGTGACTTGAACTTGCTACTTCTGACAGAATAATAAAATCTGGACTGACACTATTTGTTCATTTACACACTGCTATTGCTATTTAATTAGTTTGCAGTGTATGTAGTGATACACATACATATTTTGGTCATAGGATATTCGGTTTTCATCATATACATGATATAGTACATGGGTGTATAACATCAAGACAATAATACTTGACAATTGAATTTTAACAAATGCATTCTCTAAATCTCCTGTTTTGGAGGAAATGAGACATCATTGTTTGCAAGTGTTTCAGATGCAAAAAGACCATATAATGTGACAACAATCTGGGTTGCAAGCCAGCATAAACAAAACAAGTCAACACAAAAGTATGTCGGCCTTTGGAGCTACATGTGTGTAGCAGTGGTTGGGTAGGCCTTCATCAGGACGGGTGAATTCTTGTGAGGGAGAGATCCTATGAAATCTGTAAAAAAATAGACAGAACGGAGAGTCAAAAGGCTTAGCAAGTGGTGTAGTCTAAGAGTAAGATAGCAAACAAATGCTAGGGAAATTCCCAGGGGGGAACTGAGTAGATTGCGGTGCTTACCGTACTACTATGGCACAATGGCGTGCTTCATCGAAGTGTCCAAGTACACTGACGGTAAAGGGTGTGTGGATCATGGGAAAATTGCCAAAAATACCAATCAATGGTACATAATCAGGTTTATGATCAATATACAGTGGGTGGTAGATTCTTACCATTGACCTTGGCTGTGAAAGCATACTATTAAGCGTGTATCCCGACGTCCACAAGAGGATCGGCAGGCCACTAGGAAAAAGAAGAAAGGATCCTAGTCAAGAATGCTGTACTGAGATTCCAGTATCTCTGTGTACAGCCATTTTGTGATTCTGGCTGTAAGACATGCACTAAAGGGTCAGCAGAGGTTAGTAATCACCACGTGTAGTGGGTACAAAGTGTACCTCAGTTTATGTGAAAATGACAATGCGTGAAAATCTAAGTCAGACTTATCACCGTGAGCTCGACTGCTGATAAAGTGGCTCAGCGTGGGGCTGTGTACAAAGCGTACCTCAATGCCAGTAGAACAGTGACCATGCATCAAAAAACTGGGTCCGAGTGATCGCTATGGGCTGCTAATACTATAGCTCAGTGTGCAATAGACCAATCCTGACTACATCCTGTATTTCTGCTCGGAGTGCAGGGATACGAACAACCTGATTGTGCATGCATTATTCACACCGTAGCGATCGTAATGCTCGATTGAATAGAAAGTGCAACATATTACTAGTATGCGTGTGCGCTGGTGCCGGTTTAAAAGACATGAATACCCTGTGGGATCATAAGAGATCGATCGTCTTTACCTGTCAAGCCGCCTGGAAGCGTGCAAGGACTGGAGCTCTGCGGTCGTCGGAGATAAGCACTGGTTGCTGAAATAACTCGCTGAGGCAGAGGTAAGCGAGAGGAGCTTTATTTAACGGCCCCCGGAGACCAGGGCAGTCCGAACAGAAACAACCAACAATGTTCCAAGTGGAACGGGGAGGGGAAAACATTCTCTGTTCCGTGTGGAACGGAGTGACGTGGGAGTGACATATAACTTCACAACATCTCCTTATCTATGTGAAAAAAGGGTTGGGAAGGGGGGGGGATGCAGAGGAGGGAACGGGAAGGGTGGTTAGAGAGCTTGGCAGGTTGGCAGTGGTTTATCAATAGTAGATGAAATCATTGCTGAAATTCCGGATGATCTTGCGATTCCTCTTCGACAAGTTGCCAGCGGAAGTTCCTTTATCATCCGGATGGTGTTCGCTGCTTCTTGTGTTTTTTGTGTGGTATGTCCCTTTAGGAATGATTTCATTTCTTGACCCTGCACCATCATGATATGTCTCTTTAGGATTGAGTCCCTTTCTTGACCCTGCACCATCATGTGAGTTTGTGGAAGTGCTGGGTCTGTATGTGTCGTTGGTTATTTTCACGAGATCATCGTGGGACCATCTCTTTCCATCATCTAATGTGACAGATTTTTGGTGGCAGTGTATGACTTTTTGTGGAGGTCTGAACTTGGATTCGCCCTTCAGTGTTTTCTTGGGTTCTCTGATACAAACCCAATCTCCTTCTTGGAGGACCATTTGTTTTGCCCCATTCTTCTGGTCGTAGTATGTTTTATATTTCTTTTGTTTCTCCTTTATGGTTTTGTGGACTTGTTCCATATCTACTCTTCGTTCTGTTTTCATTCTTCCCTCGCCAGTATCTAAGAAGATCCATGCTGGTCTCAGTTGGTTTGTTGCGGTTCTGCCCCGCATTAAGGTGAAGGGCTCCAATTTGGTGGTGGAGTGTGGCGTTGTTCTGTATGCGTATATAGCTTCCTTGAGGGTTTCTATCCATGGTAGAGCATTCGCTGTAGCTAGCTGGATGACACTTTTTATCATTCTATTCATTCTTTCTACCAATCCATTGGACATTGGGTGGTACAGTGATGTGGTGATGTGATGGATAGATTTGTTTTTTAGGAACTCTTTGAATTCTAACGAAGTAAACTGGGACCCGTTGTCTGATACGATTTCTCTGGGGTCACCTTCCCTGTTGAATACTTAGGTGAGAAAGTCGGTGACATTCTTAGTAGTTACACTGCCTTCCACCACACCCCATTCGGTCCATTTGGAAGTGTAGTCAACAATTACGATGATGAATATTTTTACTGTCTCTAGGTTTTCGAAGGGGCCCATGATGTCTATTGCCAACTTTGACCATACATGTTCCGGGGTTTCCACAGGCTGAAGTGGTGATTTTCTTAAAATTTTAGATTTGTCACTGGAAGCACAGGCATAGCAGTTTTTGACTGTCTCTTCCGCCTCTCTCCACATGTTGGGCCACCAGTAGTTGTTTCTCAGTCTATTCTTCGTCAAACTCCTTCCCAGATGCCCTTCATGGGCTAGTTCAAGCACTCTCCTTCTGAGTGCCACAGCTGGAATTACTCTATTTCCCCTAAAGATGTGATTTTCGTTCATGGATATTTCATCTTTAAAAGGTGAAAGGTTCGCCAATTCTTCACTAACATTAACCAAGTCGTTCATCACAGCCCTTCTTATTTCTTGTTGTTCTGTGTCGGCCTTGGTGATGCGTGCCCATTCATCGGAGGGGATGGCAGGGTTTGTGGTGGCTATGATGTCTTCATATAGATCTTCGTTTCCAATGTCTTGTTTGTCTTGGATGGTGGGTAACCTGGAAAGGCAATCGGCTACTTTGTTCTGTGGGCCAGGAGTGTAACAGATTTGAAGATTGTATTGCATAATGTCTAAGAACCAGCGCCTTATTCTTGGCGATATGAGGTGCAGCGTTTTCGATTGCAAGATGTTGACAAGAGGTTTGTGATCAGTCTTTAGAAGGATGGGTAGACCCCAGATCAGGTTCCTGAAATGTTGTAGGGCCTACTTGACAGCTAAAGCCTCTCTTTCGATGGTGGAATAATTCAGTTCAGCACTCCTAAGTACTCTCGACGCAAATGCGATGGTCACAATATTGCCATTCTGTTGCTGTTCTAATACTGCACCAAGACCGATCTTGCTGGCATCTACTGACACAATTGTTTTTGCTTTATTATTAAACATGCTTAGGGCTGGAGCTTGGTTGATATCGGACTTGAGGTTATCAAATTCATTTTTGCATTCTGTGGACCACTCTAATCTGTTGGATTTTTTCATGAGTTTCCTCATGTTTTCCGTCCTGTTGGCGTAATTGCTCACAAATTTGGAGTAGTACTCCAACATCCCTAAGAAACTTTTCAATTGATCCTTGTTGGTGGGTTCTGTTAAACTCAGTATTGTGTCCAGGAGTTTTTTTTTGGACGGATGCCTCTAGCATCTATGGAATGGCCAAGATAAGAGACCTGGCTACACTTTATGTTGCATTTCTCTAATTTGACAGTGAGTCCGCTTTTTTGGATTATTCGTAAAATGCTCATTAGCTTGGCATCGTGTTCTTCCTCGGTTTTGGCTGATATGAGGATGTCATCTTGGAAGCATTGCACTCCATTGAGACCTCCAAAAAGATGTGACATGAGTCTCTGGAACACTGCTGTGGCCGAAGCAAGTCCAAATGGCATTCTGTTGAACATGTATGCTCCCAGCGGTGTAACGAAAGACGTGAGGGCTTTCGAGCTGTCGTCTAAGGCAATCTGGTGATATGCCGATGAGAGATCTAAGGTGCTAAAAAAACTTGCCGGTTCCATGGTCGAGAGAAGTTCGGATATGTTAGGAAGTGGGTGTCTGTCGACCCATATGTTTTTGTTTAGATCTCTTAGGTCGACACACATTCGTATGGAATTATCGGGTTTCTTTACTATGACAATGGGGGCAAGCCATTCAGAACTCTCTATGGCTTGTATGATGTTCTCCTTGCACAGACGTGTGAGTTCATCCTTAAGTGCTGCTTTGGTCCCAAAAGGTACTCCACGCACTCGATGGACCACAGGGACGGCACCTCTTTTCAATATGATTCTGTGTTGGAAGCCTTTAAGCAATCCTATTTCATTGCTGAACACTTTGGGAAAAAGTTCAGTCAAGCTAGCTTTGACGTCGGTAGTGTTTTTGAACACGCTCAGTACGGGGATATCCTCCCCGGGGTGAATTCTTACTTGGAGGGCTGCTTGTTCTTCCCACCCTACTACTGAGGACCCATTTCTGGCTACGAACAATTTGCAGTATGTTTGTCTGTCATGAAACTTGAGTTTGATCCACGTGTACCCCATGATGTCAATGGGTGTCTTTCCATACCCTGTGACCCTCACCGAGGAGCTTCGTAGATCGTGAGGCTTGCCTGATAGCACTTTCACGAAGGTTTCGAGATCCACCATAGTGTAGGGGGACCCTGTGTCCACCATTACTTTCAATGGTATGTCGTTGATATACATGTCAACCCATTGGCCACTCGATCCTTGGAAGGGGGTGACTGTGAGGATTTGTACTCGTGGGCATGTCTCATTCACAGACAGCATGTTGTCTGACCTTTGATCGTAGTCCACAGTTTTCACTGACCCATATCTGTTGACAGGTCGTCTGTTGTTGTTGTCGGATCTACATGGTCCGCCTCGGGTGTTTCGACAGACTTTGGCAAAGTGGCCCAACTGGCCACACTTGTAACATTCCACATTGTTCGCTGGGCACGTTTTCCCAACGTCGTGGCGTTTATACCATCCACACTTCTGGCAGCGCGTGGGGTTTTGGTTGTCGTAAGCTGATGCCCTTCCCCTTCTGGAGTTTCCTCTTTTATTTTGAGGAGCACTTCTTACAGCTGCTATTAACGCCCCATCCGGGTTGTGGTCAAAACCGCCTTCCACACACTTCACTTCAACACCCTCTTTCAGGACCAGCCTCTCTTTCATGCAGCGGTCTCCAAATTCCATGCTTCTCACTATTTCAGTGGCTTGATCTAATGAGGGATTCTTTGTCTGCCATAGCTTTTGCTGTATGCGGGGATCAACTACGTTGAGCACTAGTTGATCTCTCAAATATTCGTCACTGACACCTGTGAATTCACACGTGGAAATGAGTACTCTGAGTGAAGCAAGGTATGCATCAACTGACTCGCCCTTTGTTTGCTTACGAGAAAAGAACTTGTACCTTTCTAGCACCACATTTGTTTTGTTACCGAAGTGCTTGGTGAGTTTGGCCAGGGCACTCTCAAACTTCCGATTTCCGTCTCCCCCTGTACCATCTGGGTCTGGAAGCGCCCTAAATATTCTCAGGCCTTCTGTTCCTATGCAGTTTAAGAGGGTTGCTTCCTTGAGGTCATCGTTGAATTTACTTCCTCCGATGGCCCTGAGATATATCTGGAAGCTGTCAAGCCATTGCTCCCAAGGGCAGGTTGGTGTTCCAGGACAGGGAAGGAACTTAGTGGGGTGTGGCACGTTCTGCATGGTTGGTTGGTTGATGGAAGTTCTGCGGTTCGAATTGCGCTGCCGGTGAAAGAAGATAAAGGGGCAGTGATGCGATGTGCGTTATGGTACTTGGTGAACTGTCTCAGGCAGTATTCATAGTGGTGTGCACAGTCGTGGCGCTGTGGATAGCTGACAGTGTAATGGTGCACTTTGATTCTGGGTGTGCGTTGCTCGTGGTCACATTTAATTAATGTCACTGAGTGTAATTGTTGGTGCACGTTCAGTCCAGGGAATGTGCACTGTGCCTGGTGTCACAGTTTCACCATACTATCACTTGAATGCTGGTGTTTAATGTTCAGTTGGAAGGTACTTGTGTTGCTTTGCAACCTTCACTTGGTAAATGTTCTCTTGGTTGGTACTTGTGTTGCTTTGCAACCTTCGCTTGTTACCCCTTTTATTGTGTCGGGACTGCCGAAAACAGCTGATTACTATTACGGCGTCGTTGCCGTGGAAACAATGATCGGGTCTGCCCAAAATGGCCGCACGTACGGCACGTATAGAGGTTCTTTCCTCTAATTGTCGTTGGTCGGCGTTTCAATTGATGCGCGCCTGCGCAATGCTAGTGATGGCGTGTGGGTTTTTGGTCGAATATGAAAGTGGGAGAATTGTACCTTTGTCAGCGTCGCTGCATCTGTGCTGTTGGCGGCTCGACTCCTTTCCCCCCCCTTTGGGGCAGCAGGGTGGGGGTGGGGTGGGCGGCAGTGAGAGAGAGCCGCAGAGGAGCCGCCGGGTACGCTGTTGTGCCGGAGGATGGCCGGGATGCTGGCAGGGAAGCTCCGGGGGCCGGATGTCGCTCGCTCGTGGGGCCTCGTCGCCAAATGAAATAACTCGCTGAGGCAGAGGTAAGCGAGAGGAGCTTTATTTAACGGCCCCCGGAGACCGGGGCAGTCCGAACAGAAACAACCAACAATGTTCCAAGTGGAACGGGGAGGGGAAAACATTCCCTGTTCCGTGTGGAACGGAGTGACGTGGGAGTGACATATAACTTCACAACAGTTGCCTAGCAACGCCTGTGTTTATAGCCGCGGCCATGTTGTCTACTAAGGTGGCTATGGATACTGCCTGAGCAGCGTGTTGTTTTAGAATGATAAGCTGTCAGGGTTGTCAAAATGATATTTGATATAAACGTAATATACTCCACATTTGTGTGCAGACTGGGTTTCATATTAAAAAAGGATGAATTATGTGAAATACAACAGGCTGCTTGGTTGTCCTGGAAAAAAGGCTCAGGATGAGTGGAGGTGCACCACGAAAATTCTGGAGGTGCACGTTGTGTCGCAAAGGGTATTCAGTTACTGTGGCAGACACAGATTGGGGTCAGAAGGGAGAGCAAATAAATGACTGATTCAGTGATTACATATTGACCCTTGAGTGCTCAGGAAATCTAATGTCTCTGTACACTATTCCTGTAAGTACACGTTGTGGCGGAGTCACGATGGATATTCAGTTGCAGCAGTGAAAGACAAAAAGTATTTGCACACATTTAAAGTAAATAGAAAAGTGAATCATTTCAATCCAGCAAAGCTCAGGCGGTTAAATGTCTATTGAAGTGCAGTATACAACTTATTGACCCCATGGTACATGTCAACATTTGAATAAACTTTAAAATGTGGGTGAAACAAAAAAACTTGATGCAACGGGAGACCAAGTGGCTGGTCAGAGGTGTGGGAGTCATTACATCAGATTTGGGAGGACATACATCACTGTTTATAGGAAATGTTTCCATTCCAGGGAGATGTTTAGCCCTGCTCTTACTTTGTTGAGTCGATGCACCCACTTTTGTTCAAGTTGGGTTAAAATTTTGTTGATGTCGCCCCCTCTCCTTGAGGTAGCAACTTTCTGTATGATAAACCATTTCAAATCTGTGTTGGTGTGATTTTTCGTGATGAAATGGTCCACCAGTGGTTTTTCAGTTATCTTGTTCTTGATGCAGGAGCGATGCTCACAAATCCTTGTTTTAACTGCTTGCATGGTTTTGCCGACGTACAACAGCCTGCAGGGGCACTCAATGATATAGATGGCATGTTTAGTATTACAATTGGTATGGTCTTTTAGGGTCCAATTCACCTTTCCATGTTTGAAAACTCTTGTTGTTTCTGTAAACTGACAGACGATACATTCTCCACAGCGGCAAGTCCCAGGGCGTTGTTTGACTAGGATCCTTTCTTCTTTTTCCTAGTGGCCTGCCGATCCTCTTATGGACGTCGGGATACATGCTTAATAGTATGCTTTCACAGCCAATGTGAATGGTAAGAATCTACCACCCACTGCATAATGATCATAAACCTGATTATGTACCACTGATTGGTATTTTTGGCAATTATCCCATAGGAATTGTGTGGTACTGTGATCCACACAACCTTTACTGTCAGTGTACTTGGACACTTCGATGAAGCACGACATTGTGCCATAGTATTACTGTAAGCACCGCAATCTACTCAGTTACCCCCTGGGAACTTCGCTAGCATTTCTTTGCTATCTTACTCTTAGACTGCACCACTTGATACGCCTTTTGACTCTCCGTTCTGTCTATTTTTTTTACAGATTTCATAGGATCTCTCCCTCACAAGAATTCACCCGTCCTGATGAAGGCCTACCCAACCACTGCTACCCACATGTAGCTCCAAAGGCCGAAACATTTTTGTGATGACTTATATTGTTTATGTTGGCATGCAACCCAGATTGTTGTCACATTATATGTTATTTTTGTATCTGAAACACTTGCAAACAATGATGTCTCATTTCCTCCAAAACAGGAGATTTAGAGAATGCATTTGTTAAAATTCAATTGTCACGTATTATTGTCTTGATGTTATACACCCATGTACTATATCATGTATACGATGAAAACCGAATATCCTATGACCAAAATATGTATGTGTGTCACTATATCCACTGCAAACTAATTAAATAGCAATAGCAGTGTGTAAATGAACAAATAGTGTCAGTCCAGATTCTATTATTCTGTCAGAAGTAGCAAGTTCAAGTCACTAGTACTGTCGAACTGGATATTAAATTATCCTTCCTGTCATAACGATTTGTATGTATATTGGCCTACGCCAAGTTGCTTAAAATTGTACGCGAATAACTCTCTACGGCAAGGTCTTGACCTTAGAAATTGATGTAAGCCGCCATCTTGAATCAAGCCTCCATTTTAGGTTAGAACCGCCATTTTGGGTTTTTTGTACAAAGTCACCCTGTAATCTAAAATGGCTGTCTCATGTGCCCTTGTTCTTGCCTTAACCTCTCCAACCTCTGTAGGAGAGTTAATGTCCAACCTGCCTTCAGGCTACATGTTAGGGTCATGTAGACCTCGTCCTAGGTTGACCTCAGGAGCAGGGCATTACTTGAATTAGCAATGTTAAACTACAAGTATACAAGAACAGTAATGCTATCCAAATATAATATGTGAAACATTTGTTTGGTCTATATTAAAACAGCATGTAAAGAGTGTAAATGTTAAATTAAAGAATAATGGAGTGTGTTAGTAAATATATTCAAAAGTAAACCGCATGCACGAGATATGTAAATTAAGAAAGTGAACCTGACGTGACCCTAGCGCAGTGTATAATTAACCTGTAAGAGGGCTGGACATCATTTTACAAATTGTATAAATGCGTCGATGTCCAGCTAGGAAATTCTGTTCACTGCTCACATTGAACTCTGCTGGTGGTCTCCGTGATTTATTGACTGCCAAATAGCTATTTGTGTACTTTGTTGAAAACTGTACATTTTTGTAATAAAGATTCAGTGTATTTTCCTTTGCTTGGTGTAACAGCCGTAATATTGTATTTTTTCTGATTCCACAGATGGCGCCCGATTAGGGACCCTCAAGATTGGCTTTGTCTCGTTGAAGGTTGGCTCAGCTATCGGACCGGGATCGGACGGTGCCAAAAGAAACGGCCACTCTGACGAGAAGCGAAATCCTCGACGAAACTGCACGATCCGATCCCTGGACGGTGAGCTGTAGCCCGAGACGACGTCTTGACGAGAGTCCATATATTTGAGATGGGTAAATTTGCCGAAAATCACCAGACACGTGGGTCCTTAGCATTGTCCTTAGTAACCCGATCGGGCCTCCCAGTCCTTTGGTCAGGTGAATCGTGCCCCGATTCTTAATCTAACCCTGACAGTTTGAATTTGGAGCATTGTACTCGCGAGCACAATTATTTAACCAGGTAACACCAGAACTTTGATATGCCTGGGAAATTGTCTGCCTGCTTTAGGGCATTATTCCACAGCGACAGACAATCTTTGAAAGATAGCTGTCCCGCACCACAGGAGGGGTCGCCGGCATGTACTATGTACTGTAAGAAAGGCTTTGGTAGTATAGCATTTAATGACATTTGGCACAGGCAAACCAGACATAATTCTAAACTTCGGTGGCCCACCAATGGTAGTTTTGAAATCCCTCGTATAGAATATTTAGAGTCTGTATTAGTAAAGAAATTTTATGCGTTGCACAGTTGGAAAACAGAAGCTTTGCAGCAACAAAAGCGTAGAAAGAAACACATGCGTAGACAAATGACAAGTGTCGAAAAGGCACGGTTACATGATCAAAATAAACAATTGGAGTCAGTTAGGAACACGGACAGGGCGTTTCAATTAGGCATTCAGAAAATCTACCCTTCAAAAGATTTTCATACGTCGGATGAATTGATTAATAAGCTTTTGCATGAACGAAGGCCCGATGCCTCCGCGCCACCTCCGTACATACCTCCTCCTGGCGCTTTGCCCCTTCCTATTGTAGTTCCCCCTCCTATAGTTCCTCCGGTCCTCCCTGCTGTTCTTCCTGTTGTTCTTCCAGCCGTCGCCCCTTTGCCTGCCCCCTTGCCTTCACCTGTTGTTATTCAGAATGTGCCTACTCTTCCTCTTCCAAGTGATTCTGCATCGCTTGTAATAGACCAGGGAGCAAGACCAAGGGTTGTGACTCATAATACTGTGTCCCCAGACAAAAGGAGTAAATTGACTGCTTGGGCTAAACATTGTATGGCGAAGGGTGAACAAGCTGATGTTTTTTCCACACTCGAAAATTTAAAAGATATTCCTGAGAAAAATGTTTTTATGGAAGGATTAGGGACTCATTTGAGTATAATGTGGAATAGACTAAATGATGTAGATTTCCCACAAGGGTTACGGGATTTGAACGCCTTAGGTACTGAGGAGAAGGTATATGAGCATGTTGAGAGGATTTTTGAGTATAGGAAGGATTTGAAAGAGTTACAGAATGAGGAAGCAGATGGTGATAGTTTGGGTATTATGTACTTACATAAACGGTTTTCTCCTTGTCGAAAATTAAAAGGAGGGGAAGCGCGAATTTGTATAAAGGATGCGATAAGATGGATTTCGGATATGTCGATAACTCCAGATGAAGTATATGACACATATAGTCAGTATACGTTAGAAATGAAAAAGAAAGTGATACAGGTGATGGTAGAGCACCTGCAGAATGAGTGTGTAAGAAGAACGATTTGTTGTCCCGCAAAATTGTTGAGTATTTATAAGAGAGCCTTTTCGATTGATACTTCTTTGACTGCCTTAGCGCTTGATTTGGCTCTGTTGCTTAGTAAGCGTTCGGAGCTGCCTACTTCTCAGTTGCCTATGGAGAGGTCCATCCGACATTTGTCCCGAAAGTTGAGATTGCGGCCGATGCTGGACGAGGAATAGTCGCCGGAGAAATTCCTGCACATTACGTTTCACAGTTTGTTCACATCCCGTTTTCAAGACAGGAAGCGAACACCATAAAGCAATCTATTCCCGATATAAGAAAGAATCCGACCGGATTCTATAAAGAAATAGAGTCGGTCTTACAGTCGTCGGTATTCACTTTAAGTGAAATTGACCTATTATTTCCTGTACTCCTGCCAGTTCATTTGTGGAAACAGATTAGGACTATAGAAGACATACCTGGGTTGGGAGATAAATGGGATAACATGGTTAGGCTAGAGAGAGAAAGACCAGCTGGCGATCGACCACCTCAAGTGATATTAATCTTGCCTGATAGAAATGTTGTAAAATTGAAAACTATGGTTCCAGTAAAAAATAATCATTTGGGACAAGCTCACGGCCTGCGTCCAAGGAAAGTCTGAGGGTGCTACCGATTTCTTCAATCGGTTCGAGCAGGTATTCTCGGATTTCAGTGGACAAGACTTAGGCACAGAGTCAGGGAAAAGGTTGTTTGTCGACAAATTTGTACGTGGATTGCTGCCTGACATCCAGTTACAGATTATGTCTTCTGAAAGCGCTTGGCAGGTGAAGTCTCAATCAGAAGTACTGCATATGGCTCAGTACTATGAAAATCGTGTAAATACTGAAAAGGAAAAACTTGAGAAAAAAGGGGTGACCTGAAAACTGAAGTTTTATTACAGCAGATTGTTAGAAACCTTAGAGGGGGTAATCAATTTAGAGGTCAGTACCTTCCACAGGGAAGTGCGCCCTTGGCTCCGGTAACCATTAACCAGTGTGCCTATTGCCGGCAGGAAGGCCACTGGCGCGCACAATGTCTGACCTTGCAGCAAAGGTCATTTGGGACATGGGTAGACGATCCAGAGGTCGCCCAGGTGCAGGGGGCCCTGGCAGAGGTCAGTTTACACCAGAATCACAGCAACCTCCTTCACAAGATAAGCAAGTTTCGAATGTGGATAATAGAAACATTTTTGATCACCCTTCTGCCGCGTACCTATCTGAAGAGCTTCCTTTTGATAATATTCTGTTTCGCTAGGATTGCCCGAAGCAGGATTTGGAACCTACGCCTATTCCCGTTCATCAGAAAGGCCCCTACGTTGAGATGGCGGTGGGAAATAGGAAGCATCTATTTTTAGTAGATACGGGATCACAGAAATGTTCCATTGATCATTCACGGGTTCCAAATATTCCCCTGTCAGGGCAGTCCAACGTTTCCGTAGGGTTTCCAGGCACACCTGTGGTTTGTCCGGTCTCTTTGCCGGTACCAATAACACTGGTTCCCTTCATGGAACAGTGTCCATTTCTACTTACCACAAACTGTGGGGAGAACTGGGGCTAAATTTGTTGAAGGCATTGCATGCAGTAATACATTGTTCTCCGGACGGAATTTGGCTAACAATTTCACCTCAGCAATCACTCGCCTCTCGGTTTTTGACTCGACCTTTACCGCCAGAATTTAGTAATGTCCCAGAATGCTTATGGGCAATTGATGATAATGATGTGGGCATTCTTCAAATTGAACCTGTTAAAATTATTTTGAAACATGGAGTAAAATTGCCTCGCATCCCGCAATATAAGATCTCAGTTGAAGGCGAACAGGCTTTGAAATGTATAGTTTCTGATTTTGTACATTGTGGAGTAATTGAGGAGATTACGGGTAGCATATGTAACAGCCCCATTTTGCCAGTATACAAAAAAGGTGATAATGCGATTCCCTTTCGTTTTATAATTGATTTACGCGCTATTAACAACATTGTGGCTCCTCAATTTCCTATTGTACCTGATGTTACAACGATACTATCCATGATTCCGGCTTCTGCCACTCATTTTAGCGTTGTTGATCTTAAAAACGCGTTTTTCAGTATTCCCATACACAAGGATAGAAGGTATTTGTTTGCGTTTACCCTAGGTGGACGCTCGTTTACATTCACTCGTGCACCGCAAGGGTATACTGAGAGTCCAAGTATTTATAGTAGGGCATTGAAAGAGCAGCTTGATACCCTCGAGTTGCTTATTACTTGCACATTACTGCAGTATGTAGATGACCTCCTCTTGGCTGCTGATTCTGAGAGCGCCTGTAAAGAAGGCACCGTGTTGTTGCTTTGTCATCTAGAAAAACATGGCCACAAAGCTTCACTTAAAAAATTCCAATGTTGTTGTCAGGAGGTCGCCTATTTAGGCTATCTCCTGTCAAAGGAGGGAAGACGGTTGACACCTGAATGAATAAAGACCATTTCTGGCATGTCTGTCCCATATACGCAAAAGGAAGTTAGAACCTTGATAGGTATGGCTACTTATTGTAGATTGTGGATCCTTAACTTTTCGTTAACGATTAAACCAATGCTGGCTTTGACAAAGAAGGGCATTTCTTTGCCATTGCCATGGACTTTGGAACACCAGACAGCATTTGATTTGCTCAAATCCGCGCTGTGTTCAGCGCCGGTTTTAGGAACTCCGAATTATGACAAGGCCTTTGTATTGTTTGTGCATGAACGTGATGGATGTGCTTTGGCTGTGTTAACACAGGAACATGGAGGGAAGAATAGGCCGTGCGGCTACTATTCCTCCACCCTTGATCCTGTAGCATGCGCTTTGCCAATATGTTTGCGCGCTGTTGCTGCTGCTGCTGCGTCTGTAAAACAGAGTGAGGGAATGGTCCTGGGTCATGTGTTAACCCTAATGGTACCTCACTCTGTAGATATTCTGTTGAATAGAACTCAAACGCAACACCTCACTTCTGCACGATTGACAAGTTATGAACTAATCTTGTTTGCCCCCCACATTCAAATTCAGAGGTGTTGTGTATTAAATCCGGCTGAACTTTTACCTGTCTCGCAAGATACTGTTGATGGTGACGATACGTCACACGATTGCCTTTATATGACAGAACAAGAGACTAAAGGCAGAATTGATTTGAAAGACACGCCTTTGAACAGCCCACAAGGAGAGCTATTTTGTGATGGCTCTTGTTTTAAGCTTCCAGACGGTACATCCACGGCTGCTTATGCTGTTACTACTTTAAGCACGGTTGTGGAAACTAAAAGAATTATGCATAACTCTGCGCAGACCGCAGAAATGATAGCGTTAACTCAAGCTTGTGAACTTTCTGAAGGGCTTACAGTGAATATATATACTGATAGTCAGTATGCCTTTGGGGTGGCCCACAATTTCGGTAGACTTTGGAAAGAACATGGTTTCTTGACCTCACACGGAACGAAAATCCAGCATGGCACTTTAATAGTGTGATTACTTTCAGCACTTGTACTCCCTGTTCAGTTAGCTATCATAAAATGTTCAGCACATCAAAAGGTTACAGATGATGTAGGAAAAGGGAATGCTTTCACCGGACAGATAGCTAAACAGACTGCCACTGATTTCAGTTCAGAAATGTATGCTGTAAAAGAAATTGTAAATGTTTGCACATTGGGTGAAAGTATAGATGCTGTAAAAGATATTCAAGCAGATGCCACCATAGAGGAAACTAAGAGATGGATTGAGGGTGCAGGGAGATTGGATGACGATGGGTGTTGGGTAGACAATATTGAAGGGAAATGGTTACTCCCTGACGCCTACATTACAATGATGGTTATTATGGCTCATGGTCCGACACATGTTTGTGCGAGAAAATTGACAAAAATGCTACACAGTGTATGGGCCAATGATAAGATTTTCAAAACTGCTGAGCGTTTTGTCCAGAACTGCATGGTTTGTTTGCAGCACAATGTAGGAAAAGGTACCTCGACTCCTAGAGGAAGTTTCGCTCCACCTTCTGTCCCGTTTGAGGTTATTCACCTTGATTTTATTGAAATGGAACGGTAACAATCTTAAATATGTATTGGTTGTTATTTGTGCCTTTAGTAAGTGAGTTGAGGCCTTCCCGGTTAGAGATGCAACGGCCATAACCACGGCAAAAACGCTGTTGAAAGAGTTTTTTCCTAGATTCGGGCTGCCGAGAGTCATCTGGTCAGATAAAGGGCCACACTTTATTGACACTGTAATCCTACAAACTTGCAAAGGATTACAGATTGAGAAGCGGTTCCATTCAGCTAGACATGCCCAAAGTGCCGGATTAGTGGAGAGGCACAACGGCATTATAAAGAACAAACTCGCTAAGACGTGTGCTTGCACCAAAATAAAGTGGCCGGACGCCTTACCGATCGTGTTACTGTCGATGAGAACAACCCCTCAAACTAAGACTGGGCTCTCTCCCTTTGAGGTGGTAATGGGGAGACCTGCTAATATTTGGGGTATGCCAAAAAGTCGCTCATTACGGGATATAGAAAATGTGCTTCTTTCAGATTACTGTAACAAGTTGACTAAAAATCTGTTTTCAATTTATCACCAGGTGCGAGAGGCATTACTTGTGCACTACGAGGGTCCTGGTCACAGTCTATGACTGGGGGACTGGATCCTCACGAAGGTTTTTGAGAGCTTGTCTTGCCTTGCACCTCGGTGGAGGGGTTCCTACCAAGTCCTGCTAGTCACCCAGACTGCTGTGCGGGTCGTAAACACTGGATCCATGCGATGCACACCAAACAGATCCCACAGCCCGTGCCATACGATACAGAAGACACAGAATCCTTCCCACTGCTGTAACTAGCGTGCCGGAAACAGCAACAACCAACAAGGGAGAATCGGAGACCGCTTCAGAATCCGCAAGGCCGGACAAAACGGCCATCTTGTCTCCGCACTCCCCAACAGTGGAACTTCCGGATCAATCCTTTTCTGATCCCATTTCCGTCCATTCGCCACTTCCAGGAGGACGTGACGACACTTTGTTCTCGCCAGTAACTGCAAAATATAATTTGCGACCAAGGAAGTAAACGTACAGCATGGTCTGACTGTGCGATTGAGAAAATCATTTGAGGGCTTGGCCTTTTGGCCCAACTGTTCGGGAAGATTCTGTCAGCTAAGGGTTGTGGGAAAGACATTAAGAAGACGCCTGACTGGAGTCGCCAGAAAACAAACAATTGGTGTTTTTTTGGATGAAGACGACAATGCCTGCACCCGCTACCGCTCGTACCGAACTTTTAGATAAACATTTGACTAGCAGAGACAATGATCAAGTATGTAAGGGAACCCCCAAAGTATATTGTTGCCTTTTCGTGATAATTACTGGATTTTTAGTAACTGTTGGGTTTGGGTTATAGTATCTGGAGGAAGCATATCCGTTAGAGGACTTTTTTCCTATTGAAAATGTATCTGTTATTCCCACTCCTTCTGTCAAATTGCATATTTTGTCGCCTAGGGATTCTTTGCATAGACGGAACTATCAGAATAATACACTTTTGTTAATAATGAATGCCACTCATGCAATTTTTTTATAAGACCAATTGCTGGATCTGTACACATCTACCGCAACATGGGGATAAGGGGCTAGGTTGGTATATTTATCCCTTGCCTTTGACAACTGCCTGTTACGCTTCTCTTAGAGCACTATTCATTGGTCGATGGAATGACAGCATCTCAGGGAACTTTGATGGTACAAATTAAAATAGTTTTGAAAAGAATGTTTTGATGCCCCTGGGATGCTCGCTTTTTGCAAATAGAAGTAAGCCAAACGTTGCTTCTGCTAGGCCCTAGATTGTCTCGTCCCTTTCAGTCTTTAATCTCTTTCAAAATGGCTCCTATAGGCAATAAGGATGCCACGCCTCCATTTTAAACTGTTAATCATAGCCCCGATTCAGTATCCTTCTGCATACAGAGGAATGAAACACGGTCAATAGGTAATTTTAGAAAGTGCGCTAACGTTGCGAATTTGACTAGTGAAAACAGACCTCTGTACGTAGGCGAACCTGTCTATTTTGTTTGCGGTAATGTGGCATTTCCATGGTTGCCCAGGGATTGGCAAGGAACCTGCTATTTAGGGGCTCTATTACCTGGGGTATTTATTGCCAGTACTGTAGAAATATCAAAGACTCGTCCACGATGAGGTGTAAAAGGGGATACTCCAGCGCAAACTCTAGGAGATATTATGAAATCCTTTGTGCCATTTTTTGGGCAAATTACGAATTCAGAAGATATCAGGGGACTAGCGAGAATATTGGAGAGAACCATCAACCGGACCACTGACATACTCTATAATATGATGTTAGAACAGAGAGCGATAAGATTAATGGCTCTTCAGAACCGGATGGCATTAGATGTCATCCTGGCAGAGCGAGGAAGAGTATGTAAATGAGTGGGGTCCGCTTGCTGCGTTTACGTACCAGACTCCTCTCCGACGATCTTTAGGGCTATCCAAAATCTACATGTTCTTTGTTCAGAAATACATGTTCCTGAGGGAAACTGGGAACTTGGTACATGGTTTTGGGACCTCCTACGGTCATGGGGATGGAAGTTGTTTTGGGCCCTGCTGATTATCTTGGGAAGTTTTCTGTTTCTTTGTTGTTGTATACAGTGTCTCCCTGGTATATGCTCAGTATTAGGAGGATGTTGCGCGCAAGCAACAAGTGTATTAGGAAATAAAATATACACCCCAAAGAAGGTTTCCAAAGAGTATGTGCTGAAAGAAACTCTGGTGTCATATCTAATGGCAATAGATATGTCCGACAATGATTCGGGGTGTATGGACGATGACATATGGAGTTACTTGCAAGCAGATCAGAAGTAGTGTTAGCACTTGGCATAGGCCAAAAGGAGGGTTTGTCGAACTGGATATTAAATTATGGCTCCTATTATAACGATTTGTATGTATATTGGCCTACGCCAAGTTGCTTAAAATTGTACGTGAATAACTCTCTATGGCAAGGTCTTGACCTTAGAAATTGATGTAAGCCGTCATCTTGAATCAAGCCTCCATTTTAGGTTAGAACCGCCATTTTGGGGTATTTGTACAAAGTCACCCTGTAATCTAAAATGGCTGTCTCGTGTGCCCTTGTTCTTGCCTTAACCTCTCCAACCTCTGTAGGAGAGTTAATGTCCAACCTTCCTTCAGGCTACATGTTAGGGTCATGTACACCTTGTCCTTTGTTGACCTAGGGAGCAGGGGATAACTTGAATTAGCAATTTTAAACTACAAGTATACAAGAACAGTAATGCTATCCAAATATAATGGCCCTCATTACGACCCTGGCGGAAAGTGACTGACCTGACCGCCATAGCGTAAATAGCGTTTCCGCCATTGCACGACGGAGCAAAGTGCGGCTAATTCCGACCCATCGGGCACGAGCACTACGCCATGGCGGAAGTGCAAAGTCCGCGATGGCGGAAATGTCCCCAAAACGCCCCTCACCGCCGCCGTACGGCGCCCTAGGTGCAATTCCGCCACCCATCTTAGCGGTCACCGTAATGAGCGGCAATCGGAAAGTACGGTGACCGTAAATATACGGAAACGGAAGTAAAAACATGGTCCCGGACGGGAAACAGCACGCCGTACACCTATAAAATCAGAATTCCCACACAACCATAAAAAATACTACCCTGAGACACATCCCAACCCGTCATCCACCCTAGTGAAAGCAATAAAAATGGGAAAAGTAGCGAAAAAAGCGTGCGACCGCAAGCGGCAGGTGCACTTCTCCCGTGAGGAACTCACCGTGCTCACAGAGACCCTCCAGGAGAATGCTGCCGTCGTCTTCTCGACGCAAATGACCAGGACGGCACTTGCGAACAAGAAGGCCATATGGGCCCTGGTGGCACAGCGGGTAAGTGTGGTGGGGACCGCACCCCGCAACCCACAGCAATGCAGAAAGCGATGGGACGACTTGCAGATACGCGTATGGAGCATACTATCTGCCAACCGTAACATTGCCACAGCTACCGGGGGAGGATCGGAATCACCCATCAAGTTGACCCCCTGGGAAGAAATCTGTGCCTCCACCATTGGAATGGAGAGTATAGAGGGAGTCGGAGGGATGGAGAAAGGAGTGCAGACATCCGAGGAATCAGGTAGGTGGGCCAAATAAAACAATGCTAAATCCACAATGTCCAATCATGTGAAGTACCATGTGTCCACATAGTGCAACAGTAACACATGTCCAGGAGAACGTCCACATACATTGGCCTGATAGCGCACTTTAAAACTCACATCAAAGACATAAATAATTAAAAATCCTAAAAACACCCTCTACACGTGCAGCAGGCACACCCTAACTGCAGGCTGCAAAACAACTGCATCCTCAATCCACACAAAAATGAAACCACCTCCAAGGCCCCGACCCAAATCACCCTCAGGTACCACCCCAATGCATGTGATACATTGCCATTCCAATTTCCACAGACCCATTAATAACGCTCGCCCTCCTTTACTCCACCACAGGGTCCGATTCAAACGACGAGCTCCAGGACACCCCTACCAGCACACCTGCAAAGAGGGCCAAGACCAACGGCCAAAGACCCTCCACCTCAGCTGCACGGATCAAGACACGGCAGCAGCACAAATCAAGTGGCAGCACACAGGAGGGAACTTCAACAGGCACCCCAGCAGCCAGCATGCCCACAACAGCACCACCACAGGTCCCCCCAATGGATGCCACAGAAGGCACTGCTTCTGGTGGCAGCAGCACCATAGGTGACACTGCATTAATGGCAGCATGCTCCGACACAGAAAACGGGGATGTCGAAGTAAGATCCATCCATGACCTGTCTCAATCCCCCTGTTTGTTTCATCCCGTACACCATGAGGATACCACGCAGGGGCACCCACAAGACGACGACTGGCCATCCCCCACAAGCCCTGTGGCAAGGCAACATGAGGTGACCAGCCCCTCTGTGACACCACCGCAAATGGCCATGGCACACCAGAGGCAACAGTCCCTCGACCAGGTGATCGTGCAACAGCAGCAACTGGCCACGCTCCTCAAGGACCATGCTGATGAATGTGGGGGTACTAAGGCAGCCATAGAAACATCAACTGAGACACTTAGGGCAGAAATGGAGAGAAGTACAGAGACACTAAGGGCACAAATGGAGAGAAGCACCGAGAGCCTGAGAGTACAAATGGAGAGAAGCACAGAGAGCCTGAGGGGGGAACTGCATGCGACGTCCAAAGACGTATGTGCTGAACTTGCCGCTGTGCGCCGTGTGCTCACTGAGCTCTCACAAACCCTTAGGGACATGCATGGACGTGAGCAGGCAGAGACATCATCCGTTGCAAGTTCCGTCCAGGGCAGCCCCCAACGTAGATCTGGGAGGAACCTGCGCTCCACAGGCAGGGGTGCCCCTGATACCCGGAGAGGGGGCTTGCAATAGCGTCTGCCCACTGACAATGAGCATCTTCGGACACTGGTGTTCGGGAGGGAGGTAGGAGGGTGGAGGTGGTGTGTTGGGCTGACTTGGGTGGCGGGTCGATGGGGTGTGTAACATAATTTCACATATGCTATAAACATTTCACAATCATCCAATGAGATGTGTGGACATTGATCTTTGTGTACGAGGCCTTTATAGGCGTACAGTCCATATTGTGCATGTTCCAGACACACACAGTGCCACAAGTTCCGTGTCCCTGTATCAGCTGTCACGGCCCTCCTGTGCCTCGCGGTCTCCTTGAGGTGCTGCCATATCCCCACCCTCATCATGACCATCTTCAGGTGCTTGCAGTTCTGCGTCAGGGGGCATGGGCACATTCCTACGTACGCACATGTTGTGTAGCATGACACATGCCATGACCATCTTTGCAACCTTATCATGGCGGTACAGGAGTGCCCCGCCAGACCTGCTGAGGCAGCGGAAACGAGTCTTCAGTAGGCCGAATGCCTGTTCTATGACTACACGGGTACGTGAGTGGGCATGGTTGTAGTCCTCCTCATGCTGGTTCTGTGGGTTCCGGAGTGGTGTAAGGAGCCATCTCTTCAGTGGATACCCGGCATCACATATATGTGGACAATAAAGGATGTTTGTGGAATGACATTGCTACGTACGCACACCCCCCTTCCTGCCAGGTCATTGCCGCATCACATACCCCACATTATCATGCATGTAATGATACTCACCGAGTAGCCAGGATCTGTTCCCTGCGTGTAGCTCCATGTAGCGTGGTATTGTAGAGTTCCTCAAGACCATAGAATCATGGGTTGATCCATGAAATCGGGCACAACAATGTGTAATGATCCTGTTGGAGTCACACACCATTTGTACATTAAGAGAATGAAATTGTTTTCGGTTGCGGTACTGGGCCTCCATGGCATGTGGGACGACCAATTCCACATGGGTGCAGTCGATGGCACCAATGCAACCCGGTATGCCGCCAAGTGCATGGAATCCCACTTTTGTGTTCGTAATTTCCTGCTCCGAGCGTGGTAGAGAGATGTAGTCGTCTGCGTGCTTCAGGAGGGCATCGAGCACTTGCAATAGTGTCCGTGAGAACACTGGCTGTGAAATGCCATGCAACTGTCCGAATGTGTGCTGGTAGGTGCCTGTGGCCAGGAAGTGGAGTACAGACACCACCTTCAGTAGGGGTGGGATGGCGGTTGGGCTATCTATCATGCTGACAAGGTCAGCCTGTGTCATGTCCACAATGGCGGTTATGGTGTCCCGGTCCAAACGGTAGAGGGTGTGGATCTGCTCATCCGTGAGGTTGAACGGATGTGCTCGGAGGCGTGGGATTGCGGGCTGCCTGCGTGGTGGTAGTGGCTGTGCTGGCGGGCCTTGCTGGCCCTGCCTTGCCCTCCTCCTCCTCCTGCGTCTCCTCTGTGCGGCCGGTTGTTGTAGTAGTTGGTGTTCGTCTTCTTCTTGAAGTTGGAGTACTTGCAGTGCTATCAGGTCCCCCAGGGCCAACATCGCTAGTCCTGCCGGTAGCATTTTGGAGTGGGTGTGGTTGTGGGAGGGGGTTGGGTGTGCAATTTATGTGTTTTCAGGCTGTATAGCCTCCACCTGTGGTGATTCATTCCACCTGTGCAAGCTGCAATCCCCTTTGGGTGAGCACGTCCCGCACACAACGCTGCAATTCGACGCATGGCATCTTGCTATTACAATCATGTATTTAATCCCGATGGCAGTGAAATATTGGTTCATTTGTTCATTCTGCTATGGTCCCATTGTTTCACATACTATCTTTGCACTCGCGAACAAACTTGTGAAGGGTCAGTGGAATGTAGTACTCGATTAACGGTGGACCCTCATGCAGCACTGTACCGAGGTTCACCGACGGGCGGGGCGTCCCATTTGTGAGTGAAGCCAGTTGGCATTTTCACACACTGCCGCACTACATGGATGGATTTGTGTTTCAAGCGGGCACAGATGCCTTTTCGACGTGATGTTGCAAATGAGGAATTCGAAGGACAGCGCTTTCGGTTTTCAGCTAGCGGCGAGGAGACGCCCACAGGTCTGACTGCAGATATAAAGTTCTATTGTTTAATGTCCTTCGGACAGGGGCCATGGCGAGAATGCAATGATTGATATGAATAGTATGGGATGCGCAATAGCGTAGTGGACGATAAGGCCGGACGTTCCCAAATACATGTTACTTCACAACACTGGAATTCCGGCCTGGAGCACAGTGGATTTTGCAGACTGCATTACGCACAGACTCAATGGAAATTTCACATGTTATGTGAGTAAATAATCAGGCGTTTTCATACCGGGATGAGGGAATGATGTATGGATGCATGGACAGATGATTTAATAGAGAGTTTGCCATGTACATGGCTTTTTGGAATCTATCCACTTCCCCTGCGCTATGTGATGCAGGGCTGCCATAGTGGGACCATCGTCTATGTGCCCTTGTTGAACCCTCCCTGTCTCGACGCGCCTTCAAACACTTGTGTCTATGCACGTTACTAATCCCATCTAATGGGATCTGTTTTAACAGACGCATGCACACAAACACTCGTTTGTAATAGTGTTTTCACCTCGATTTTTATAGTTATGATTCGCAAGTGATTTTTGGGTGTGAATAATCCTTTGGAGTGGGCTAGCATGCATATGGCTGTAGATTTAGTGTGATCATTGAAGTGAGTAATACAAATCAAGTTCTGATGCCCATACTATTCTTTTTCATTTCATTTGGGTGACAGGTATCTCCTCCCCTTTTGCCGCTGCCATCTGTATGCCACTCCTGCAGATGGATTTTACTCCCGACACCTGCTGCTTCGTGTTAATCAGTGGAGCACCATTACAATCTTATGGGACGATCGCCAATGGGCCACATGCCCTTACGCAGTACTAGTGGCTAGGAGCAACATATCAACCTTTCAGCTGGACTAGTGCCTACCTAATGGGACGGCCCTGCGGTTCTAGGCGCTTCCATGTTGCCTTTTTGAACGTGAATGTAGCCCCTGTGTACCATGAAGGAACAGGGCGTCACACAAGAAGAAGCTGGTCATTTATTGCGGATGCAGCACACAATAATGAAATGTATTTTGGAGTTCATGACCTAATGGCTGTATGGGCTTGGTGATTTTGTTGTGCATTAAATTTCTATTCTGATATTAACCGTGTAGCGTTCTTCTTTGCAAGTAATGTAGCATATTCCTATTTGTGGAGCGATGTATTGTGAGAAGATCTGCATTGGGTTCCGGCTTCTGAGTATAGTTGCGTGGTACTGTACTGGGCGCGTTTGCCTACGAAGCACAGTGAGGTCAGGGATAGGGGCTGCCATTATGACTGTTTAAATGATGTCATGCTCAGGGGCGGGGGATTAGCTTTTGTGTAACAGATGCCGGTCAGCCAGGTGGATTGGTGGAATGATGTGATTATCAGAATATGGCTGGTCACAGGTGCCTGTGTTTGCGTGCGTTTCTTGGAGGGAGACTGAGGTCATGTCCATTTGAATAGCTTCTGTATTCGTGCATCTGTGCCCTGCAGCTCCCATTGGCCCCTCTTGAGATGAGCCTGGCTGCTCAGTCACTCTGCCAACTTGTGTGGTACATGCTTATGCTGATGGTTGGTTTGTTTACTGGCAGGAGTACAGGGCTGGTGCAGTCTCACTCAGGATACTGCTTTGAATGTTGCCTTACACTGGTGTCAGTCGATGGGGGGGCCTACTTTTGTTTGTCTCATTTTTCTGTTCATGTTGCTGGACTTGTACCTTCACATGCCTGTGCTGCATCAGTGCGGCAATGGTGCCATGGCAAATATGGATGGCCACTCACAAGGCACTTGGAGCCCCTAGATTCATTTGTTCGTTGGCATGCATGGGTGACTTGTACATTTCACTGGTTGCATTGTGTGTCTTCATTGCACCTACGAGGAGTTGTGCAATGTGGCCAGGGAGTGGTGTACAGGCACTCAGTAGGGCCGTTTACGGTTGGTTCGCGATGCCGTACTTCTCACCATGGCGGAATGGTACTTTCCGCCATGCTTGATGGCGTTAGGTACATGTCCGCTAGGGTCAGAATTCGCGTACCGTTGCGCCATGGTGGTAATTACGGTTTGGCATGGCGCGCGTGCGCGTACTTGGTGCAGTTAGCGTTGGCGTTCACTACGGTGTCGCTAATGGCATCGTACTTTACGGTAAAAGGTCATAATCGCACCGAGCGCTATTCGATGGCGGTATTGCATTTCCGCCATCGTTTTTCGATTTCCGCCAGGGTCGTAATGAGGGCCAATATGTGAAACATTTGTTTGGTCTATATTAAAACAGCATGTAAAGAGTGTAAATGTTACATTAAAGACTAATGGAGTGTGTTAGTAACTATATTCAAAAGTAAACCGCATGCACGAGATATGTAAATTAGGAAAGTGAACCCGGCGTGACCCTAGCCCAGTGTTACAAATTGTATAAATGCGTCGATGTCCAGCTAGGAAATTCTGTTCACTGCTCACATTGAACCCTGCTGGTGGTCTCTGTGATGTATTGACGGCCAAATAGCTATTTGTGTACTTTGTTGAATACTGTTCAGTTTTGTAATAAAGATTCTGGGAATCTTTACAAGCCTGTGTCGGTGTATTTTCCTTTGCTTGGTGTAACAGCCGTAATATTGTATTTTTTCTGATTCCACAGTACGACCACCATGTTCTTGCTCAATTGTGTTGTTTGTTAGTTTACAACGATGTTGGCCAGCCCCTTGGGACCTGGCGCTTTTGAACTTTTCAGTTTTATAATAGCTGTTGCTATATCATCCAAACTGACCTTTAAGTGCCACAGAGGTAACACTTTCTCTTGGTCAACCATTATCTTGGGAGTAGCAATCCTTTTAGATTTTATACAATTTCTCCAGGTTGTGGCTCAGATGGGATTGACCAATTGCATGGTTTTAATACCTTTTGCCACAGTTGGAACTGACCATATTGAACAGGCGTCCCAGCTACAAAGAGCTTTTACTAGATGTTACCATTTTGATTTCCTCAAGGAAGACTTATATCTTCATAATCAGCTGAGGTACCACTTTTTATTTATTCAACTATACCAAGACTAACTTCTGTTGTCCCCCATGTGTTTAATCCCCTGTATTTCTCTACGTATAGTACGTTTTACGTTTGGCATTTCGAATGATAACATCAAAAGTACTCGCTTTAGCTTGTTGATACCCACTTTAGGGTTCCCTTTATAACTTCCTCCCATATGGGCCGGTCGAGTTAGGCAACTCTCAATCTCGTTTGGGGAATAATCTCTGGTTTCGCTGCACTCCCCTCTGTGCCTCCCCAAGATATCTTGGCAGGTCTTATCTATGTTGGTCAATGCTCACACATTTGGTGACTCTACTCATGTTTCCCTCTAGATCGAAGTCTAAAGCAAGATTTGCGTGGTCACTAATATAATTGGGCAACAGTTGGAAATGAATGTCTCGCTTTAGTAAAACATCGAACCCACATACTAGTCTCAAGTGGCCTTTCTAGAACCACATGACCATGTGGCCCTCCCAGGACAATCACTTTTTGTATGACCGTTAAGGAGGGCAAAGTCGCACTCTTTCATAAATGGTAGCCATTGTTTCCCTCCATGGTTGGGGATTTTATAAGACATCATACTTTATTTTGTTACCACATCTGGCATTTAATTCTCCATACAATATCACAATGTCCTTCTCCAGCGACTCCACCCACTGGGATAGTATTGTGTCTATGTAGTCAAAGGCTTCTTCAGATGCAACACGACTGGGGTGATCATAGATATTAATGATTAACAATTGAAGCCCCAGGGATTATAATCTCCACTGCCAGCACGGTGCCACTTGGTTCTTCAGGATGCACGATGTCCGAGTGCCATTCGTGTTTGACCCCAGTAATAAGTCCCCCAAAGGGACGGCCTTTTTTACCTTTCTTGGCTTTACACTGGTGAATTTGGAAACTGTCTATACAAAAACAAAAACTTTAGCCAAGTTTCTTGTAGTCTTGTAGTGCAAAGATGGACTACTTCAAAAGGATGTTATGGGAGCCTCCCGTTGAAAGAAAATGGGCATGGCCTGAGTATTCTAGCAATCGATTTTACAATTTCAGCGGTCCAGCTCCTCTGGTACTGGCACTACACTCTTAAGCCACTCCCATCCTCTCACGTGATCATATCTGGCCAGACTGTTCATTTAAGCTTTCGGTTCGTCGGGCTGCTTTGCGCCGTGCTTTCCTTTGCATTGAGTGCAGCATGTTGTCAGTTCATGTAGACAAATTGTCCTATCCTTTTTGAATAACTTCTTCCCGGACCATGATGTTGACCAAGCTGCCTGACTTGATTGCTTTGTGTTGTCTGTCTATGTCTTAGTGCTTCTATGCCTACGGGCACCGTCCATGCGCTTTAGAAATAAATCAAATAAATAAATAAATCCACCACATAGCACAGGAAACCGTGTGCTGGCTCTTGTCGTATTAAGGAGGCAGTTTCCAGTATGTAAACATGGATGCGGGTAATGCTCCCCCATTCCTCACCCAGTGGTCCAGGAAATCGAAATCAATTGAATTCAACAGTCTTAGTGATGGTATTTTAGACAAGAGCCTTAATATTTGCGGACGGTTAATGTGTCTGTTTCCTTTGCTCAATGACTCAGCCCCGATTGTTAGGACTCTGGGATAAAGTTCAGGCGGAGTCTGCCCGCTTACCTTGCCCTCCTGTTGTTTTGCCTGAGCAGCTGGCACTAGGGCCTGTGCGTGGCTTTTTACAAAATTGTAGAGAGCGCTCTCGGAAGGTTGCTGTCCCGCTTCACATACACACACCCCCCTGTTCAGGCTCCTCGAGTCCGCTTTCCGCCGTACGCTCATTATCTTTACTAAGCCAGCTGTTCCCAGAGATTGTGCTGCTCTTTTCCATCGACAGGTTTCCCATTTCCTTTGGCAGGAGCAGGAGGCCGCGCTGCCGAGTTCAGGGTTTTATCGCCTCCTCCATCACCGCCGCCGCCGCCTCTCCTTACGTGTTGGATAGTGTAATGGGGAGGTTAAAGATTCTTCACATGTACCCTCCCCCCCCAGGTGGAAGGCCCAGGGGCATAAGGTGAGAGGTGGGATTGCAGGGGAAGAGGACATGGGCAGCACTTAGGTGCGCAGGGAGGGCCTCCAGGCCTCACAGACAAAAGGGACCCAGAATTCTGGGCATCCCAGCAGGCTAGAAGGTGGCAGGGACAGGTGACTGTAACGTCCTACCTCTAGTGTTAATACGTTCAGAGGAACAGTCCTCTTTCACTGCAAGTGATAGTGGGCTGCGCCCCACGTGATCGAGGAGGCGGGGTTACCGCCTCCGAGTTCAGTCTCGTTTTGATTAAAGTCCCGTTAACACCCACGCGTGTCCGCTCCTGATTTATTGTTCATGGTATGCCTACTAACTATATCCCTGCACATTACATGGCGAGACTACATTGCGAGAAGATAACAATGGCGACGAAGGTGGGATGAGGTAGCAGTGGATATGTTTGGACCGCTGGCAAACGTCTTGTCTAGTGCGGGTATGACGGAGTGTGCACTGGTTGAGTGAATGAGGTGTACTTCTGGGAATCGCGACATTTCATCGATGATCACCAGCACGTATTTGCCGTTTGCCAGCGGTCCAAACATATCCACTGCTACCTCATCCCACACTTGCAGCGGCATCTCCGATGTTTTGAGAGGTTCAGGGAACGTACGCGGGGCCACTGCCTGACATGCTAGGCATTTTCGTAGTAGTTGTTCTACCCGTTCGTCTATGGATGGGAACCATACCTTTGTCCTAAGTTGCCTCTTGGTCGACACTATTCCTCTGTGTCCTGCATGGGCGATGTCTAGTACCTGATCTTGGAGGGTTTCTGGAATGACTATTCTGTTTTCTTTTAATAGTAGGCCTTCTGGTGATGTGGATAGTGTGTGACGGATAAGTTTGAATGTGCGGAAGTGTAGTTCTTCTTCCGTGGATAAGGAAGATGTCCCTTTTGCTCTGATCTGCCATTGATTCGATTTTAGGCAAGATTGCACTGTCTGGTATGCCTACTAACTATATCCCTGCACATTACATGGCGAGACTACATTGCGAGAAGATAACAGTGACAACCACCTATCAAACGGGTAGTCCCTCGGGACGGATGCAAGGACAAAGGGCCTGTGATGCTTCAAAGGGGGCTACCTGCCCTCAGGCCAATGTTGGCCTATATATCTGAGGAGGGCAAGGTACGTAGCCCCTGCAGCATTCCTCTCCCCCACAACTGGAGCAGCGGGTATGCGGTCCTGCACCTGGAGAAAAACGGAAACAAAGAGAAGCCCGGCACCGTGCTATCTCAAGGCCAGGGGAGCAGGCTGATACGGAGGAGGCTGCAGACAGCGGGCGTGGGATTCCAGCCCGGCTCCTCAGCAGGAGCAAGCGGGAGTGCCGCTTTCCGAGTTACCACGGGATGAAGCGGGTCTGCAGGGCAACGCATTGCTCAGCCCAGAACCAAGCGATGCTGCAGCTGCAAAGGGAAAACAGAAGACTCCAAAATCCACTTTCAACAGCCCAGCAAGCCGGCTTACACAGAGCGGGGACGGCAGGGCCAGCTCTGCAGCCGTCCGAGGATAAGCTGTGAAACACCAAAGCAGCCGATGGACTGACTCTGTCCCAACCCTACCAGCACTGCAGGACACTAGGCCAGACGGCCGGTGAAGAGCATGAAGGCAACAAAGGTGCACCTGCCTGTGGTGTTCGCAGCGGGACAAAGCGGAATTGCAACCGCCCAGAGGGGAAAAAAAACATCCCTCGCGAGAACAGTGGCTTGCATTAGAACCCAAATTGGAAGCAGGACGGCACGGAGCAAAGGCAAGGTTGACTCATGGCCAGGCCTTTGACAGCAAGCACTGTGGAAATATCGAAAAAATACCTGTGGGCGGGCACACAACAAGAAACAGAAAAATAAAGGGTGGCGACGGTTACATCTGCCCTGCGTCCCGCAACGCGGTGACGCAGGGCGTCTCAATAAATGCCCCGCCCCCGCGAATGGGAGGCAGTTCCGGGCGGATTACCAATGGGTTGTGGTGTGTCTCTTTTTGCTCCTGCTGGAGCTGCGCTGCCGAGGCCTATGCTCGGCCTCCAACGTTCCATCTCCCCACGTGCCTCCGCACGGAGATAGAACACAACAAGGAGGAGAACGGAGCCCTGCACACGCGGTCGGCGCTCCACCTGCTGTTTCAAATACACAGCAATGCGCACAATTTTTGGACACACGGTGGGGGGGGGCACAATAACCCCCCACCCAAAAAAAAAAGAAAAAAAAAGATTTTTTTTTTCTCTCCTTTGTCTCTCACTGCCCTGCCCATTGAGCTAACTCTTCTCACATGGACCACAGCTGTTGAGAGGGGACACATCCCCAACGTAGAGCCACAGGTTTGTGCAACATCATCCAACTGCTTCCAGAGGTCAGAGATACTACAGCGTCACCAGAGGACACCCATCAAGGTGAGGCATTAGAACCCCGTTGGGACACAGCGCGATCTTGTCATGGCGACTGGTACGTCCACACCCAGGCCCGGCATGCCTTCCAGAATTGCGGCAAATCTCTCAATGTTGTCACCGCAAGCTTGCCCACAAGGGGGCTCCTCGACAATGATTCAGCCTTTTGACCCCTTCACAGACCCATCATCCGTTGGCCCCCGGTGGCAGTTATGGATCCAAAAGTTCGAAATGGCGATGGAGTGCAAGGACGTTACCTCCTCCAGGAAGATGAGATCGCACCTGCTACTGAATGTGGGGGACGAGGTGCTACGCATCTTTAACTCACTAACCATCGATGATGGCCAGGACATCTACCAGCTAGCGAAAGATGCCTTGACGGCCCACTTCCTCCCACAACTCAACCCTGACTATGAAACTTTCATCTTCTGCACCACATTTCAGGCAGAAGAGGAGACCTTGGATGCCTACCACACCCGACTCCGGAAGTTGGTGATCTTGTGTGAGTTCACGGATGTCGAAAAAGAAATCCGGAGACAACTCATTAACGGCATCCAATCGGAGAAACTGAGGAGGATGGTGCTGAGCGAAAAGGGCATCTCTCTAAAACGCATTCTGGAGCTGGGTCGTCAAAGGGAGCTGGCACATGCCAGGGCCGCCAACATGGGCGTGACTCTTCAAAAGTTACAGCCTGCCCTCCAGACATCCATGGTGGCCCATGTCACCAATAGACAGTCCACAAGGGATAAGGCTGGCGGCAACTACACACCAGCCAGATGGCAGCCACGGATCCCGGGACCCACAGAGTGTGGTTGGTGTGGTGGACCGCGACATGGACGGCGGAACTGCCCCGCGCAAGGGACGACATGTGGGGCATGTGGCAGAAAGGACCACTATGCAAAGGTGTGCAGGTCATAGGGTACCCCGCTACTGCCTCCACAGAATCCCCAGGAGAAGAGTGGGACCAAGAAAAAGAAGCAAGCAAGTGCACGACGAGTCGAAACAACCAATTCCTCAACTGAGGAAGAAGGTGATGACATCACAGGGGCCCACCAGGATCTTGGCAGGGAGCAGCGGACAAAAGGAAGAAAAGTATACCTGGTATCAGCCCTGGATCAGGGACAAGCTACACAAAGAAAAGGACTCAGGAGGCGCAAATGCCAGGTCACTCTCCAAAACCAACGGGTATGGATGACCATAGACACAGGAGCTTCCGTAAATGTCATGCCCACAAGCACATTTCATACACTGCAACCAAGAACGGACCTGAAGAACACAGACACTCTTCTGTTTGCATACGGCTGTAGGAAACCCCTACCGGTAGTTGGCAGGTTCCGCACCACTCTCAGCCACGGTGAAAACAAGCTACCATCAAAAATCTACGTGGTAAATGCAGGGATTGAATGCCTTCTGAGCGGTGACGCGACCGAGGACCTGGGGCTAGTAAAATTCATCTGTCAGGTCAAGGAAGCACAAAAAGTTGAGAACATCCTGTCACAGTATCCCAACTTGCAAAACAGGATTGGGTGTTTGAAAGGAAAGACAATCAAGCTCAATATTGACGAGTCAATCCAGCCAAAGGCCATCAGACACCAGAGGACCCCCTTCCACATGCGCGAACAAGTGGAGATGGAACTGAAAGCATTGGAAGAAGCCGGCATAATAGAAGAGGTAACGGGGCCAACACCATGGGTCTCCCCGATGGTGGTCACCAAGAAACCCAAACAGCCGGGAAAAGTCCGAATTTGCATAGACATGCGTCTCCCGAACACTGCCATCAAGCGGGAACGCCACATCATGCCGACCCTCGACGAAATCATGGCTGATCTCACAGGATCAAGGATCTTCTCCAAGGTTGATCTGAGAGCAGGATACCACCAGCTGAAGCTGCATAGAGACTCTCGATACATAACTACTTTTTCAACACACATGGGTTTGCGAAGATACAAGCGGTTAAGTTTTGGGATCTCTTCGGCTGCCGAAGTCTTTCAACAGACAATTCAGGAAGTCATCAGGGGCATACCCGGTGTCCTAAACGTAAGCAATGACATCCTAATCCATGCTCAGGACAGAGGAGAACACCTGACAATATTAAGGATGCTTTTGGCCCGACTAGAAGACGCTGGACTAACCATCCACAAAGAGAAATGTGAGTTTTTCAAGACAGAAATATCGTTCTTTGGTTACAAGTTCAGCAGCACCGGCGTCTCCCCGGACCCCCAGAAGGTTGCCGACATACAGGCAGCGAGTCCGCCCATGACACCCACTGAAGTGCGCAGCTTCCTGGGGATGGCCACATACTGTGGGAGATTCATCCAGAACTTGGCCACCCTCTCTGAACCCCTTCGAGAACTCACCAAGCTCAATATAAAGTGGGAATGGGGGCAAGCATGTCAGGAAGCATTTGAAAGCATCAAAGAGTCCTTATCCGTGGACACGAGAATGGCGTACTACGACACAGCGCTCCCGACGGAACTGTTTGTGGATGCTAGCCCTGTTGGCCTAGGGGCCATCCTCATGCAGGTCACCAAAGAAGGCAAGAAAAGGCCCATCGCATATGCATCGAGAGCTCTCACAATGACAGAGAAGCGATACTCTCACATTGAGAAGGAGGCAATTGCCGTACTGTGGGGGTGTCGTCACTTTCATCTCTATCTGTATGGCAGACGGTTCACAGCAATTACAGATCACAAACCCCTTCTGCCAATCTTCATGGGCACATCTCGCACCCGCCGGCCAGAATTGCCAAATGGCTGCTACATCTCCAACAGTACAATTTCGAGTTGGCCTATCAGCCGGGAAGCGGCAGACTTCCTATCAAGATATCCTCGAGCGGCGACGCCACAGCAAATTCAAGTAGCTGAAGAAACCGAGGAACATATCTGCCAGGTTGTGCAGGCCATGAGACCAAAAGCCATTAGCATTGATGACATTGCAGAGGAAACGCACAAAGACCCGTGCTGCGACCTGGTAAAGGATGCCATAATCTCAGGTGACTGGAGGTCCTTCATGAAGAACACCCACAACAGGACCGCGGAAGCAAAGGCGTTCCTTACAGGGATGTTCACCATACAACAGGACCTGTCAATCACAGAACAAGGGCTGCTGCTCAGGGGGAATCGGATCATCATCCCGCCGTGCCTGCAGGACAGAATAGTAGCGCTCGCCCATGAAGGCCACCAAGGGATGGCTCGGACGAAGACCCGAATTCGACACAGAGTATGGTTTCCACAGATTGATGAAAAGGTGGTAAAATTAGTCAACACCTGTCTACCTTGCCTGATAACAGAAGCCCCACCAGATCCAGCTCCAATCCAGTCCGCGGAACGAGGTTGTGGCAGATGGGACGCAATAAGCATTGACTTTTGCAAACTGCAAGAAGGTCTGTACCTCCTGGTGGCCATTGATGACCACTCACGATACCCCGAAGTCGAGGTGGTCGAATCCACGGCAGCGGAGGTGGTCATCCCCGCCATCGAGAAGATGTTTGCAATGCATGACCTGCCCACTACTATCAAGAGTGACAATGGCCCACCATTCCAGGGCAAGGAGTTCAAACGCTACCTACAAGACCTCAACATCCGGTATCATCACATTACGCCAAGGCACCCCCAGGCGAATGGGGATGTGGAACGGTTTATGAGAACAATTAACAAAGTGCTGAGGCTATCACGAGCAAATGCCAGACCGTGGAAAGTCGACCTCTATCGTTTTCTGCGAAACTACAGGGTCACCCCGCACAGAACGACGGATCTCCCACCAGCTGACCTCATGTTCGGCACTGTTATAAAGTCTTCCATTCCACATCACCCCAGCAGAAGCCCGGACAGATTCGACACCGAGCGCACCGAAAGAAGGCGACCAGTAGCCTATGCCCACATGAGTGCCAAGAGGAGGTCGAGACCATCCAACCACCAGGTGGGCGACCAAGTGGTCATGTTGCGGAACCCGACAAAGTCCAAGCTGGACTCCCGCTATGAGTCTCTCCCATGGACCGTCAGCGAGACACAAGGGACCATGATAACTGTGCAAAGAGGACACCGTCAGGTGACAAGAAATGCGTCGTGGTTCAAGGCGGTGCCCCGCAACCTGTGGACTGATGGGGAATGTCCCCAAGGAGGTGAAGACTCCCAGCGGATGGAGGAAGAACCCACTGACTTCCAGGATGAAGAAGAGGCGAGTGTCAGAACGTGGGAGCAGTTGAGCGAACCTGACATGGGTGAGCCAGAAACAGAAGGTGAGAGACCCAATGAGACAGTGGGGCCCAGCTCGAGGGGTGGGAGATATGGCTTAAGAACTGCCACCAAGCCACCAGTTCGGCTCCAAGACTATGTGTGGTAGTTAGCCCTGCGAGACCTCCTGAAGTGGGAAGCACCGGGGTTTTGTGTAGTTTCAAGAATTTGCATATCCGAGTATTGTGTGTGTTTTGTTGTTAAGTTAATTTGAAATAAAAGAGGAATGTTATATCCGCCCTGCGTCCCGCAACGCGGTGACGCAGGGCGTCTCAATAAATGCTCCGCCCCCGTGAATGGGAGGCAGTTCTTGGCGGATTACCAATGCGGTGTGGTGTGTCTCTTTTCGCTCCTGCTGGAGCTGCGCTGCCGAGGCCTATGCTCGGCCTCCAACGTTCCATCTCCCCACGTGCCTCCGCACGGAGATAGAACACAACAGCGACACCCGGTGGGGGGGAGAATCCTTTCCTCACAGCCGCAGAACGAATGGCTGGGGCAGAGTGGCATACGCCCGACAATTTTCAGCACCACCCAGTGTAAGGCAAAGACTTGCATCCTAGACCTGGGGGGGGGGGCTTTTTGACATATTGCTAAAACAGAGGTCACAGAGTGAACATCACCCCGTCGCGTGCGCGCCCTTAAAGGGCCAGCGCCACAGTGACCCCAGCAAGGACACTACTCAAGGGATGGGCTCCACCACATTAAGGTCACAATCCAGGGTACAGCGGATAGCTGCCAGAGACAGGCAGTAAAACAAACAACGTTGGAAAAAAATGTGAATTCCGTGCTGACAGAACAAAGTCAGGCTTGGGTGGATCAGGGAGTCTACAACAACCCCAAACAAGGGCAAGGCTGTGAAAGAAATAGCAAAGAAGCATTTTGTGCAGTGGAAGAACAGCTGGGACAGGAGCTGAGGATGACAGACACACTTACCTTGAAGGAGAATTTGCTGTTGGAATGGGCAAAGGAGGCGGAAGCAGCGCAAGGCATGGACGTGGTCAAAAAGAAGATGGCAGAAATATCAGCGGCCAGCAGGGAATCAGATGCAGATGAAGTGACAGAAGAAGAGGCTGGCGAGGAAGAGGACCAAGCAGAACAAGAAGCGCAGGTGAAGAGAAAAAGGCGCCAACATGTCTGCAGCATGCCAGCCACAGCAGAGGTCCACCCAGGAAGAAAAAGAAAGGAAAAAAAGGAACTGTGCAGCATGACTTGGGGTCAATGTTAGAACAATTTTTAAAATGGTACGAAGAAGGGGCCGCTGGGAACAAGAAGAAAACGAACAGGGAAGACTGTAGCAGCTCCAGCAGTGAGAGAGAAAGTTCTGACACAGGGTCTGAAACCGAGAGCGAGGACGACCAAGGCCAACTCAGGGCATGGGTCTGGCCCAGTAGCATTAAAGAGACCCCTGGGCTCAAGATCACCAAGTTTGGAAGGTGCGCAGCGGGAAAGAATGTGAATAGAAATATATGGAAAAAACTATTTATAGAAATCTTTGCCCTTTCGGAGTATGAAGAATTGGGATATGACATTTTAAGGAAAGACAAAAAAGAAGAAGAGAACGAGAGAGCAAGGAGGCCAAGAATAGAGAAAACCTTGCAGAATTGACAAGCTGCTTTTCAAATATTAGCTACAATAATTTCCAGAGGAGGGTACAGCGCTGATCGCTTATCACCACAGGATCCTCCGAATATACAATACCTTTGGGGGGGAATCTTGGTTAAATTATGATAGAGAATTCAGAAAAGAAATGCAAAGATTCCCAGACCTAGGGTAGGAGGAGGAGGATCCCAAGCTATATATGTTTTATGTCCTGAAAGAGAACAGTGCACAGAATAATAAAGATTATGAGTTACAGGGTCATACAAGGGGGGGGGGGGTACAGGCAGCGCAGCTCGCGCAAATACCTAAGAGGCAGTTCACACAAACATAAGACAAGGCACCCATTTAGGAAACCTGTCCCCGGGGGGCAGAGATCTGGGCAACAAACCCCTCGGTAGACAAGCCCCTGCAATTCTGGTGGGGCACAGGGGAACACCACCACTTATGTTGGAACTTTGAGAAAGGGTTAAGCAGTTGGGGGGAAAGAGTGTAAGTTCCAATGGTATCCGGTAATCTTTTTGAATGCATTTCTTCGAAATGCAAGTAAGTCGAAAATATTTCACCGAAAACAAATATTTCGAATGTATTCTTTTTTCATTTAATATGTTTTAATATGTTTTTTGGGGTTTTTAAAGTAAAAAAAAGTGTTTTAAAAAAACAGGGGGGTTGGAGGGAAACCCCCCGTTTAAAAAAAAAGAAAAAAAGAAAGACATTCGAAATATTTTTTTTCTGTGACATTTTTTTCGACATAATGGCATTCGAAAAAATGCTATTCGAAAAAGTCACTATAAACCGGTTCCAATACCAATGTAGCACTTGTGGTGGAGAGCTTGGCAGTGGCAAATGCACCAAGACCCCTGCCACCAGGCCAGAATTCAAAATCTCAGAGGGGAAAAATGCACACTAGATTTAAAATGGGGGTTTCGCCACTGAAGATAGATAAGCTGATATTAATGTTAAAGACTGCCCAGATGTTGCAGCAAGAACCTTCTTAGAGCAAGGCTTTAAAGAAGGATTTAGAATCCCTTTTGATTATGGGTGTACCGAACTTCGGCTTCGAGTCACTATTCTGCCGAAGTTCGGCTGAAATATAGCTATCCGGCTTCGGTAGAATAGTTTCTGCGTAGTGACTTGAAGCCGAAATCCACTTTCTATTATTAGCTGCCTTCTCATTGTTTGGGAGATGACAGCCAATCATAGAACGTTTTACAGTGTTCAGGCTGCAGAAGCCAAATAAGCTGTTTGCTTATTGGCTTCTGCAGCCAGGCCATAGAGGAAACACCCTCAGAACTCGTTGAAATAGGAAGTGAGGGAAGGGAACAGTTCTTCCCTTCCCTCACTTCCTATGCCAACGGACAGAGTGCACCAGCAGATGCCAGAAGATGCCAGAAGCACCCAGAGGGACCTCCATGACCCACACATAAGTATAATATTGAAAATTGATGTTGGTCGGGCCACCAGTGCAAAGCCGGTGGCCCAACATTGTTTGCCAGGCAATGGGGGGCCGCTACACTGTGCAGGAGCGGTCCCCAGACTCACAAGGCCACTGGGGCACTTTTCCGAGCCCGGCGGCCTCAAAATTTAATGAGGCCTCCCCCGCCCCTTCAGCCAGGGGTGAACTGGCATATAGTGAACTCTGGAGATTTACCGGTAGGCCCTGCACCCTGGGCCTCTTTTGTGTGGTATTGTGGTACTGAGAATGTGTAATATGGGGCCACTTTGAAAATGATTTCCAGGGCCTCTTTTGGTTCCTAGTCCACCCATGCCTTAAACACGGTGAGGCCGCTGGAGTGCCACCATACATACCCCAACCCCTCTCCCACTCTCCCTACCCAACCACCCCCATTCACCCACCAGGGTTAGGCAGGGTAGTGGTACTAGGGATGTTGGAGGTAGGGTGGGTGGGGGTATGTGTGTGGTGGTGGAGAGTGTGGGAATACAGTCCGTGGGGTAGGTGGGTGCAGGTATGGAGTGTGGGAGTAGGGTGGGTGGGAGTATGGTGGGTGGGTGTAGGTGGATGTAGTTTTATAGAGTGTGGGTCTTCTTATATTTTTGGCTCATGAATTTGTCCTATTGCCCACTCCCCAAAAGTATTTGTATTTGTATTTGTATTTGTTTATTTATAAAGCGCAGCCAGTGTCCCACTGATGTTGCAAACGGCTATTCATTCATTTTCTGACACTGTTTGACTAGTACTACCCAAGGGGTTTTTGTGTGACAAAATGTGATGAGTAGAAAAATTGTGCATTTTATTAATTCTGCAACACTTGTCAAAATGATTAGTCGCATAGCGAAGTAATAGTAACATAATCCTTTTCTTTACTTTAGTTATACCACATCCCAGAAAAGACGCAGCACCAACCAAGGAAGCTCACCCCTGAGACCGACTTGCCATTCCACCACCTTGATGCAGATGACTGCCTAGTGCCTACAATGCTGGTGTGTAGTATGGAGGGTTTACAATTCAGTACAGCTGGAGATATTTATTCTGAACACAGAAGTAGCCTCTTAGCCGAAAATGTCGAACGGCTTGCTTTCCTAAAATATAACCTTCCCCTTACAGGTTACTCTTACTAGGAGTGAGGGCTTTTCCCAGAACTGTTTTGTATTTTTTTTTGTCTTTGTCATAAGCTTACAGAAATGTTTCCAATTATTAAATATGACTACTCATGCAATGGAATGCCTCCTTAGTTTATTAATTGAAATGCTGTTTATTATGCCCTAGAACATGTTTGCCTAAAAAAAAAAACTATTCAGCTCACTATTCGGCTCCGGCCGAATAGTTGGAACAACTATTCGTTGTTCGGCCAAATAGTAAATTAACTATTCAGTTTACCCACTACTTTTGATGGACATGGATCCCAGCACACCCCCAACAACTTGAAATCTGGCTCCTACTTGCCTGAAGTCATTAGGGGGAAAATAGAGAAAGAACTGGGGTTGGGCAGGGTAGAGGGACCATTTGATAGCCCCCCCTTTACAGAATGTGTATGCTCTCCCCTAGGACTAGTGCCCAAGAAAGAGAAGGGGGAGTTTAGAATGATCCAGCACTTGTCTTACCCTTCAGGTAGTTCTTTCAATGATGGCATCCCCGCCACTGAAGCAGCGGTTTCTTACAGCAGCTTCCAGGCCGCAGTTGATTTAGTTGGGTTAAAGGAAGTATCCCCGGGGAAAAATCCTGCTCAAAACTGCACCCAAGCCAACGGCTTTGCAGGGAATAAATCACAGCATCAAACGCCAACAGGTGAGCCTGCGGGAGTCTTGGGGGAACTGGCAAAGAATGCCCAGGCCCAAAAAACAGCAAAACTGTACAGCAAATGCCTCAAAGTATTTGGCAAGATAACTAAAGTCAACAATATCAGGGAAATCGAAGAAAACCACGTGAATGATTTCATGGAATGGGCCTTCATACAGAAGAAGAAGAAGGCATGGGCATCCTCTTATTTAGCAGAAGTGACTTACTACACTAAAATGGCGAGAGGGACTGACCCCACACGCAGCGCATTGACAAGATATGCTTTGAAAGGTTGGCCCAAACTAGAGAGGGTAAAAAGAGACACTAGGCGCCCCTGAATTTTGCTAAATTAAAAATCCTAATAGACAGCCTACACAAGGTATGCAACAACACATATGAAGTAGCCTTATTTAGGGCAGCCTTTACACTAAACTACTTCGAGGCTTTTAGAATTAGCAAAATTGCTTTAAAAAATACACGTTCTTCGGAGGGTCTGGGAGTATCTGACATCAACCTGGGAGAAGAAGCAATGGCCATAAAACTTAGCAGATCTAAGACTGACCAGACGGGGAAGGGGAGAATTATCAACCTGTATTGCATAGAGGAGGCAGAATATTTCCCTATTTGCAACACCAGAGCCTTCCTTGGTAAACGCTCAGGGAATGGTGGCCAACTCCTGACACATAAGAATGGCTCCGCCCTTAGCAGATTCCAGTCAAGGACAGTACTTAAAAAGGCTATAAGGGCAGTGGGATGGGACCCGGCAGAATTCGGGTCCCAGTCCTTCAGGATCGGCGCAGCAACATCTGCATGGATGGGAGGCCTACAGGAGAAAGCAATAAAAGGGATTGGGGGTGGAAATCTGGGGTATAAAAAAAATACATCACAAAATACTTAATTTAACAGTCACCACCCGGCTGCCCCCCCTTTTCCCCTTGTCCCACCCCTGCAGGGAGACCTCTCCCAAAACAGCATGGATCGTGGGTCACTCCTATGCCACAAGGGCTAGCAGACGGCTGGAGGAAACACATGAAGGCCTGCACTTTCAGAACACAGTAATTTACTGTTGGGGCAAGTTTGGCATGCGCAGGGGTTACCATGACAGCCTGCTGGGAGTCAGCGCCCCACCCCCGGATTTCCTGATAATTCACCTTGGTGGCAATAACCTGGTTCAGTGGGGAAGAAAGTCACTACTGGCGGAGATGTGCACCTCACTCAGGAGGATTGCACAATGCTGGAAACAGATGGAGCTCATTCAGTCTGAAATCCTTCCACGCCGGCATTGGCAAGGGCCTGAGTCCAACAAAGCAATAGAAATTTCCAGACATAAGCTGAACAAGGCCTTACGCAATTATTGCACATTCACAAGCCTCAAATTAATTAAACACAGGATCACAGTGAATAATAAATAACTTTTTGTCAGCGACGGGGTGCACCTCTCTATAGAAGGCGTGGACATTTTCACAAGGGACATCTTTTGGACTTTAGCGGAGAGGGGCTGTGCATAGCGAGATATTTTGGGGGGATCTCCGGGTGGTGGCAGGGATCAGCCTCGAGTTGGCCCTACATGGTTTAGGGCACCACTGTTCCCATGCTCCCCAAAATTCTTTGGTTTTATCATAATGTTTTTTGTTGGTTGGTGTTTTTTAAACAAAGCTCATTATACAATAACACTTGTGGCCAACGTTTTTCCACCTTACCTGTCTGGTCTCATCATTATGGTACTATCATTAGTGTCATCTGTCACTCACCTGCACTGCTTCCCCGCACTAAAACATTTCCAGGCTTATTCACATGGGCCCCTGGAGGTGGAAGGGCCAGGGGAATAAGGTGTGAGGTGGGATTGCAGGGGACGTGGACATGGGCAGCACCTATCAGGTGCTTGCCCATTTGCACTTACTTGCGCAGGGAGGGCCACCTAGCAGGCTTGAAGGTGGCAGGGGCAGGTGACATCCACCTGTCAAACAGGTAGTCCCTGCCCCTGACAGCCACATCAAAGTCCCTCCTCCCATCCGGACGGATTCTAGGACAAAGGGCCTTTGATGCTTCAAAGGGGGCTACCTGCCCTCAGGCCAATTTTGGCCTATATCTGAGGAGGGCAAGGTAGCCCCTGCAGCATTCCTCCCCCCCTAAGCACTGAAGTAGCGCCCACAGCGGACCTGCACCTGGAGAAAAATGAAATCAAGACCCTCCCATTAAGTAGTGCAGGCCGAGGTAGCATCAATAATAAACAACACTAGGCAAAAACCAACGCCCAGGTAAAAGTAGAGAGGTACAGCAGGCACCAATACAAAATCTAAAAAATCACAGAAATGCTAAAGGAAAGAAACTACTAACGCCTCACAAGACGCAAATAAATAATCAAATAAAGGGAAAATGAAGGAGACTAATGGAGGAGCAGGGAAAAATACTAACGTCTCGCAAGAGACTAAATAAAAGGTACATTATGTTCTAATGGAAGTCTAATAAGGCCTCAACATGGAGAAAAATGCATAAAATACCCAAAAACGCAAACTCCTCACAAAGAAGAAAAATATAAAAATGAAACAAACTGGTCAAAAGAAGAAAGCCAGTGGCTATTTATCTACTAACGCCTCGCAAGAGGCAAATATATACTAAAATCATGTTGAAAATGGAGGAGCCTTATGGAGGAGCAGGGAAAAATACTAACGCCTCGCAAGGGGCTAAATAAAAAGTAAATTATGTTATGCGAAGAAGTCTAATAATGCCTCAATATGGAGAAAAATGCATAAAATATCTAGAAAAGGCAAACTCCTCACAGAAAAAGAACATCTGAAACAAACTGGGCAAAAGAAGAAAGCTGGCGGCTAATCAAGGGCGTGAACTGGTAACTTAACACTGAATGGAAAAGTGCCACATAAAAAAAGTAAACAAGTGGCAGAAGATAACCCAGACACGTCTCACACGCCGGGTCCCCGCAAAGTCACAAGCTTTAGTATGAAGGGCGGCAGCGATCAGCCTCGAGTTGGCCCTACGTGGGAGTAGGGTCCCCGCTCACCTGATCCCATGTTCCCCAAAATTGTTTGGTTTTACCATTATGTTTTTGTTGGTTGGTTTTCTTTACACAATAAAGCTTGTGGCCAAAGTTTTTCCACCTTATCTGGCTGTCTAGTCTCATCATTATGATACTGTCATTAGTGTCATCTGTCACTCACCTTCACTGCTCCCCCACAGTAAAACACTTCCAGGCTTATTCCAGTGCTCGTACTTCCAGGGTAGGGCCTGAGCGGTCAAGGCCCAACCAAAATCTGTAAATGCCCACTCAGCAGTGTTGTGTGTCACTGCGGTTGTCCCAGCTGCATTAGCTTCAGCCCCCATTTGTTGGACAATCATGGCTACGCCTCTGCTGTGTATCCAGCAAGAGAATTTCAGGGGTGACGGAGGGGGTGGTGGGGGAGGCGAGACATGGGCGTTTGAATTTCTTGTAACGGACATCGATTTAGTTTTTGCCTGAAAACCTCTCGTAGGTACGATATTTCGTCCTCGTGAAGACGCCCACATGATTTCAGTAAGATTGTGAGTGCAAATTGCAACCCCCCCAAGGCCATTGTTGCACTTTCTCTTGAGACTTTGCCCATATGGCTTGTAGACCGATGTTCCTGAATCTCGTCCCCAGTCCGCGCGCGGGCTGGCATTTACCGCCTTTACCATTGCGGATACTTGCTCATTATCCTGGAACCAGTTGGGAGAAGCCGAAAGCCTTTGTCGATTTGCAGAGCTTGCAGGTTGCGAGATTGAATGAATTTTTTGTGGGTGGCGAGTTCCTCAAATCATTTGTAGACACGAATGTCATTGGGCCTCATTACGACCCTGGCGGTAAGGGGTTAACGCCAGCGTTAGCTGCGCCGACCCCTTACCGCCAACTACGAGGTCCCTTAGCGCCATGGCGCTTTTAACACCTGCTTTTAGCAGGTGTTAAAATCCATGGCGCTAAAGGACCATGTTGTTAATTACGCCACCGTAATTTACGGTGGCGTAATTAACGCCTTCCCCACTCCCATTATGCCCTATGGGGCAAAAATGGGAATGGGGAAGGGTAAATGGGGATTGGGGACTTACCGCCCCGCCGACCTCGGAATGGGGCGGTAAGTCCGCCAACCACCATGGCGTAAACGTAGTTTACGCCATGGTGGTAAAGTCACGGCCCAGGCGGTAACTTACCGCCTGGGTCGTAATGAGGCCCATTGCCTTTTGCGTATAACTTTGCAATGTGCAACATAGGTCAAGGAGCGAGTTATTCTCGATATCCTTATTGTTTTTCAAACCACACATGCTCTCGACCCCTTCCTTTTGGCTTAGTGTGGGGGTTAACGTAGTTTGTCCATGTGATATGATATTTTATTTATATCATATTTATATCACGCCCATGCACAAGTGTTTATGTCCCCCGATGACCACGCCCCCTCACCATTTATCTCCTGCCAGTTAAACAAAATGGAGTCATTTTCCCATGGGGGCTGGCTTTGTTTGAGGGCGCTTTTTGTTTAGCTTCTCTAGCTTTATTTGTGATACCTTCCAAGTGACCCACCTCTTAAACCTCTGAGGTTTTTGGATTTTGTATTACATTGCCTCTGTGCGTATGGCTTCCCCTTCCTTAGATTATAGCCTTCATGTTTATTGGTAAGTTTCCTGGCATCTTGATTACTTCGCCAGAGTCAAGGGAGGGGGAAGGCCGTGTTGTCCCACAAGAGCTAAGAATAACGTTATGCAGTGATTTAAACGAATTAAATTACAGCAAATAATGTAATAACTAAATATATATATATACATTTTTTTTTATTTATAGCACTTACACAGCCCGGGGGCAGCGAGGCGCTGTTACAGGAATATGTCTTAGTTGCGCATTTATAATGCGCTTAATAACCAGATGTTTCTAAGCGCAGACCCAGGGATCGAACCTATATTGCTTCGTGTCGTTTTGTTTCCAAGGAGAGCACGTAGCCACTGAGCTATCCTCCCATTTTGTATAAAATGTATATGGGGTGGGATAAAGGGTTAAAACAGGTGGGGAGGGGGCTGGGGTGAGTTTGAAAGCATAGGGAAACAGGGGGTTTGAGGGAGGGCTCCCAAAATTAAAAAAAGAAAAACAAAATTGATATTTTTCGTTATAACATTTTCATTATTACAGCATTCTCTGCAATTTAATTTGTTGAAGTCACACGTAACCAGAATAACTTGGCTAAGGTTTTTCGGGGCGCTCTAACCAGAAAACTAAATAGGCTTGCTTATCTCTGTGTGTCACTGACGGTTTCTCAAGGCAGGGATTTCTCTGTAACTTCAGATGGATTGTCAGGGTGAGAGTCACATGTCCCCCCGGTCCCCAGACGGAACACAGAAAGACCATTTTCATCCACTACTTCGCTTTCTCACCATTGGTTCAGCCGGGCAAGTGGACATTTTCTGACACAGAAGTACTCCATGTGCAGGGTCCAGGCAAGCTTCATCCACAAGATGTTAATGGTAGAGTGCTACGGGCCCAGGTAGTAGCATAATTGACCTAAAAACATTTGACCTAAAACATTTGATTGAATTTCTTTGACCTTTTTTTCAGTCAAATTTAATTAAATATATATATGGGAGTGGGCAAGGGTATAGATTAAGTGGAGGGGAAGTGTGGGGGTCTTGCAGGGGTATCCCGCCGCATTTTACACTGAACAAAAGGTCACATAAATTCGATCAAAAGTGATTAGGTCAAATAGACCCAAACCACCGGCCAGTGCATGTTTCCCTCAGTAACGAGTAAAGGTACAGCATGAACAAGGCTAATACCTTGTTTCCATAACAAATGGGCATATGGGCAGCATGGGTAATTGTAATTGTTATTTATAACGTGCTTAATACCCAGAGGTTTCTAAGCGCGAATCCGGGAATCGAACCTGTGTTTCTCCGCATTGTCTTGCTTCCAATGTGAGCGCGTTGCCCCTGAGCTATCCTCCCGAGCTCTCCTCTCGCGTTCACTGGGTAGAGCTGGGTTAAGCTTCCCGATCAGATGGGTACATAAACAGCGTGGACAGGGCCAGTGCAAACATTCAGAAAAGATACTGCATGTGCAGGATCAATTAAAGCTTCCCTCACAAACAGGCACAGCATTGCCAGGTCCTGTGCAATCCCCTGCAAATGGGTAATGCTAGAGCATGCCAAGACCAGTGCAAGTGTCCCTGACAAACATGCACAAGAACAGCATTGGCAGTGTAACTATGTGCAAGGGCCTGTGTAAGCCTGTCTCATAAACAAGTACAAGTACAGCGCAGAGAGGACCAGTACAGGGTTACCTCAGACCCTGGAACAGGTCAACCATTTGCAAAGCCACTGCCGGTGCAACATGGCCAGGGAAGGCAAGCGTCCCCAGATAGCACGATCCTCCCCGCAATGAGAGACAATAATGGACACTCCCAAGAAGGGAATAAGGCCAGTACAAAGTGTGGGTGAGCTTAAATGAGTTTATCAATTAGGATAGGGCATTCAAAGAACTCTGCAAACTCAGAGAGCGCGCTGTCTGACAATAGCAAAGACAGGCGTATATATTTACAAAAAACGTCATAAGACCCTACATACTATAGGGGGCACAAGTTTCTGGGGATTGGGTGGCAACGAATAACTATAGGTGCTGCTGTGATGTGGTTGGTGAAAGTCACTGGATGCCCTCGTGGGTTGGCCTGGGCCTGGCAGGTCAGCTGGGCTCATCCGGGCGGTGTTGTTTTGCCAACCGTGATCAGTGTCAGAGATGAATATCTTTCCTGACTTTTTGCCTAAGGCCACGCACACCGCAGTCATTCAACATTTGCAATATTATCTTCCCTGGTAAATCTTCAAATAGGTTATTCTACAGGTTAATGCAACACAGGAGGAATGCACCTAGAGTGGGGTCTGTTGGCGATTCATCAATACATGGTTACCACCATCCTGTTGACCGGGTATCAGAGGTCGTGGAGTTGGGTCTCGGAGCATGGGACAGGCGGTCCGTGTCATTATGTCTTGTTAGAAGTCATTATGGATGTGTTCTTGTAATGTTGCCATAATATTGGGTGTCCTAATTTTCCAGGGGCCATTAACCTAAGGTGAGCCGGCGGGTCGTGGAGTCTAAGAAAGGGCGCCTTTGGATCTGTGTTTTAGGGCCGGGGTTTACTGCTGGGTTGTAAATCATTCAGGTGGCAGGCCGTGGCCTTGGGTGCTGCGGGGGAATGTGAATGCTTGAAGCGGCTCCAGCCGAATTGGGGGAGGTGGCGCAGGGCAGCACAGGCCTCTGCTTTTTCATCTGACAGGCTTCAATGGGAGGAAGGGGGGAATGGCCTTGCACGTGTTCACAAAGGTATTTTCCTCGAGTGTTACAGATTTTCGTGGAGAAGACATAAACATTCATATAATATACAGTACCCACTGAGTCTTTTCAACGTTCATGTTTTGACATTATTAGTGCCTTCAACATGGCCGATTAACACACATTATCTTATACGCTAAATATTTAACACCCACAACATTCTGTTACATTTCTATACATTTACGATAAGTGAGGTAGTGGAAAGGTTGGTGGAGCACGCAGGAACAAACCGTCAACAAGGCTGTTGATAGTGACGCATAGTGAGCTTGGACTTACAAATGGTGTCTTTTAGTGCATCCCTTACATAAACTCTCACTAGGGTAGCATTTGTTCTCCTTTGCGCTCTAGCAGCATTAGTTCAGTTATGGCGTGGGTTTGTGGGGTGCAGTCTTCGCGGTGAAACACATAACACGAAGGCACTCGGGACATCTTTACTATTTACACATAGCTGCGGGGATGTGGGTACTCCATCCCAAATATCATGTAAGCACACATTCTACCACCTACAAGGAGGTTACAGTTTTTTAGTTAACAAAGGCCGTGGAGAGAAAACATTCTTCACAGGTGGTTTGTTCATCAGTGGTCGGGGACTCTGCTTTTGTCATGGGACGATTTTACAGTTCTTTTTCACCCTGGCCCTGCTGACCGGGTCACACTGGGGACAGCGATACACTGCGGAAGGTGAAATGTTACAGTTTGATATCTAACACTAGCTCATGCATGTCTTGTTTGTGGGAACAGGCTCTCAGCGGATCTGCCAGAGAGCTGTGGCCACAGGGACAAGTGAAAACTCTTCAAGGGTGGGAGCTGCGCTGCGGTGCACCAGGGCTCGAACCATCTTTGTTTCTCAATTCTCAAAAAATCAACAGGTTTGGTCAATGTCTTCAGTCAGTGTCCCACCCACCACCTGGGCCCTGGTAGCAGGGGGAACCCTTGACGAGCCATGGACTTCACCTGGGGGAGAGGATGCAGGGTAGGGGGGGTCTCTTGGACCAATCCTCCCATACATTTCCCCCCTTTCGTTACTTGAGTAACAAATACTTTAAATCTTCCAATCTTCTGCACTCCTCCTCATCAGCTATAGCGTCATCCCATGCAGGGGTACCTTTTATGGGCATCCATGCTATGCACACCCCTCGCAAGCTCTCTCCTCTCCTAGCATATTCATCTGGGGTGCAAGTTAGGTATATACAACCGCTCTCCCCTTCTAGGTCCACCCATACCTCCTCGTACCATTCAAGTATACGGGGCTCTCTGATTGTAGTGTGCCATCATTTGTCTACTATGTCTTTGTCATGGTACATGGGCACCAGCTGGAATTTGGACGTGTACTCTGTTCCTGTTTGTACCTGTACTTCCTGCATAGTTTGTATCGTACCGCAGGCGTTGCCCATTGTCACCATCATCATTGCACCATTTGGTACTGCGTTAGCACAACATCGAAGACCAACCTGGCACAGGCAAAAAATGAAAAGGAGGAACACTACAGCCGGCATTAAAAATTTAACAGTCATTCCCAGCCACGATGGGACCCAGGAGAAGATGTTGTCGAACCATGCACTTTCCTCTGCTCCACCTTCCATTTTCATTCTTTCTCCTAGGTTATGTACTGCTTCGATCACATGGGATAGGGAGCCGTTGTCTGCGTCTTCGGAAGGTACGAAGGTGCAGCAGGCACTTCCAATTTTTCGGCAAACACCTCCGTCCATTGCTGTCAACAGGTCCAAGACATACCTGTTTCTGCATGGTCATTAAGCGTAGTACTCGTAGTTCCACTTTTATCACGTTAAACCCTTCTTCAGTATCATTTGCCAGTTGGATCAGTTCCCAGCGTGTGATTTGGAGCCACTTTGCGTTTGTTCGTGCCTGGATGCTTGGGATGAGTGAGGCGAAAAACGTTTCTGCAGAGCTGAATAATCGATATCTATCCGGGATCTGTGCCAGCAGTTCTGATGATGCTCTTGATATGTAGTTTGATGATCGTTTGTTTCGGGACAGCACCCCTTCCTTGTTCCCGGAAGACAGGACATATACTTGTGATTCTGCAGTTGGTTGGGCCCCACTCTGTTGAGATTTCGTCTCCTTGCCCCCATCAATGTGGCTTTCCTGTATTACTATTAGCGCGGAGTGCAGGGTGGCCAACGAACATCTGCCACTCCCGGATTGTGGAAGGTGTAGGAATGCTTGGTTGCCACATACCCAATAGGTATCCATCAGGGCCGCTGTCCATTTTCTCATATCTGGGATGGTGAGGGTCTTGTTACAGTTCTTATTTGCCCCCATGGTGGTTTCTCCCGTCCCCCTTGAAACACAGTTCATAGTTTATTTCTTTCTGCAGCTTGAAGGGTTTTTCGATGGCCGTTACCCAAGTCAACTTTGAGATGTGTTCCTTCCATATGGGTGTGCATGTCTCTTCAATCCATTGCAGTTTCTCTGGTGCCACACCCCGCAGTGCTTCAGCTTTGCACATTATTTCTTCGTCTTTCCACTTGTTGTCTGAAAAAAGTGTCCCTTGTATTATAAAAAACGGCTCCTCCAGACATACCACTCCTACTGCCTTCGGATAGCAGGTCTTCTCGTTCTGCAGCATTCTAAAAGTCACTTCATGTGCCTGGAAGGTGTTCTTAATTCTGCACAACGTGAGATGAAGGAGACACTGGGCATTGACAATAGGAAACTCTTTAGGTAACAATACTTTGGGTGTGCCTGAAGCATGGGGAATAAGGGAGCAGACATAACAGCTCTCATTTGTTGTTTGTTTAGCCGTTGCACTCATGTCTGCATACCATTTAATTTTCTGGTGGGGGTGTCGTGGGTCTTCCATTTTATCTAATCCTAATCCATAATACTCGTCGTATTTCCCCCTCCCCGCCTCCCTCTTTCGTCTGTCATTTCTTTTCCTAAGGTATTTCCCAGCATCATGGGCGATGGACAGTGTGGGCCCCCCTTTCTCCCTCTTGCCCCCCTTTACCCAATCATCATATAATATGTCATATTTCGCTGTCATTTCTTCATTCTCTTTCTTCATGTTTTCTAGCAGTGTGGTTTTGGTTACGGGCGCGGGCCTGCTGGTGGGGGTGTTATATAACCAGGATATCACAGAGGGGTTACGATCATTTAGACTGCGGGCATTGTAATCAGATACCTTTGGCGGGGAAATTGTGCTGTTTTGCATTTTTCCCTGTAAACCTTCATTATGCGAGATAGCAACATTGGATGGTGTCGTGTAATATCCCCATACCAGTTTAGTTCCATCCCATACCAAAAAATCACCTTCTTTAGTATTTACAATTGCTGTTTCATTTGTTACATTAGTCCCGTTAATCCCTCCCCCTCGTTCATCTCGATAGAGATGAACGCTATAAGCCAATACGTAACCAGGCCAAACATAATTGTAAAAAATAATGTAATGCATATAGACAATCCACACTCATACGAATATCTACATCTTTCAGCTAAAAAATCTCTATATCTAATAAATCTCTCCGTTGCAGGCTGCCCGTTAGTTGCCATGGTAGTTCCTGTTTGAGATATAAAAGTGCATTAAGTGCATGCATGTAAACATTTTGTTGGCACTACCAGTGCCAAGATATCATGGGGGGGGAATGGGATTGGGGAAGGGGAGGGGGGTTGGGATGTACAGAGAAGGGAGCATATGACATACATAATCTTCACATTATTATTTTACACATAAACCCATTGTTATTATATATATATATATATATATATATATATATATATATATATATATATATATATATATATATATATATTTTTTTTTTCATAATCCTTCATTATTATAGGTAACCTGTAATTTAATGTTTTTCTTTGACATTTGTCGCTGGCATGTATACTTCATCCACACACACATTCACTCATTACTTTCATCAGTATTGTTTGCTGTTGTCTGTGCCTCCTCGTCCACCTCTTCCTGTACACTATTATATGCTTTTCGTACATCAGTCAAATGTATCCAGTACTTGAGGCCCTTTACTTTTACAGCTGTAGGGATACGAAATACCACTTCATATGGCCCGTGGAACCGTGGTGCATTCCATCGGCGCACAAAGCTCCTTACATAAATGAACTCTCCTGGCATTAGTTCTTCCGGTGTTCCAGGTTCCGTAAGGGACTCCGTTGTGTTCCCTTCTTCCCTTGTGAATGGTGGGGAAAGCTGCTTTGATATTGTGTGCGCTGCCCTAGTTAACTTTTTCAGGTAGTCTGTGAACTCATCTCCCAATATCGCAGCGCTTCTGTGTGCGTCTGAGTGTTGGCGCAGTGGGGAGTGTGCTGTGTGCATTCGTCTCCCTGTCACTATTTCGTGCGGGGACAAATGGTGGTCCTTGCTTGGCTGATTCCTCAGCTCAAACAGCGCAAGGGGCAAACAGTAAATCCAGTTTTTCTTTAATGAGAAACACAATTTGGACAATCTTCCTTTTAGCAGTCCGTTCATCTTTTCTACCACGCCATTACTTTGAGGATGATAAATTGAGCACAATTTATGTTTTATTCCCAATAATGTCGTCACTTCTTTGAAGAGCTCGTTCACGAAGTGAGTGCCGTTGTCTGAGCGAATAACGTCGCAAATTCCCCAGCGCGAGAATACTTCCCTTACTAGGAACTTTGCAGCGCCTTTAGCATCAGGTCGTGCACAAGGGCCTGCTTCCACCCACCTCGAGAATGGGCATACAACCACAATCATGTAGCGTGCTCCATTACACCTTTCTCCCATATCTGCGTAGTCAATATGCAACTCCCTGAAGGGTCCTACTGGTTTTGGAATTGTTCCCCTGAGTGTACGTAATGTCATTCCAGAATTGTATATCTGGCACGTTGTGCATTCCATGGTCAATCTTGATATGTGCTCCTTGAGGCAGGGCACGAACCAGTCCTCTTGTATTTCTGCTGCAATGTGTTGTTTGGTGTTGTGTGCTGGGAAGTGTAATTGTTGAAACGCTATTTCTAATAGCTTTACTGGCATTACCACTTTTCCTGAGTTATTTTGTCGCCATAGTAAGTCTGTTGCTGATTGGCTGCACCCTCGTTTTACCCACATCATCTTTTCTTCGCCACTTGCTCCTTCCTGTAGTTCTAGTATTTTTGATATAGGCATCGCATTGTATCCTTCTGAGAGCTCTTCGTTTGTCTTGTGCTGCAGCATGTACTCACCTGTTTCATGTTTTTCAAAGTATGAAGCTTCCTTGGCAGCAGCGTCTGCTGCCGCATTCCCCAAAGACACAACGTCTGTGTTGGACGTATGTGCTTGGCACTTCACTATTGCTACCACTGTTGGATCTCGTAGGGCTTCAATTAACTCTATCAGCAATTCTGCATGTTGCACTGGAGTCCCATCTGCTCTTCGAAATCCCCTCCGCCCCCATCTTGCCAGACCTTCATGTACTGTTGTCGTCATGTAAGATGAGTCTGTGTATATTGTTACTGCACAACCTTTAGTGGCATGTAATGCTTCTATTAGGGCAATTAGATCAGCTGAGAAATGTGATGAAAGGCGATATTGCACTAGTATCTCGTACTCACCTTCTAACCTCACCACTGCCATCCCCACATGTTTCTCTCGCGTATCCATGTCAATTGATGCCGACCCATCCACAAAGTACACTTCCCCCTCACCAAATGCATTCTCGCAAACTACTGTGTCCTCTCCTTCTTCCCCTGTGTAAGTCGCACAATCGTGTTCCTGCATGTCCTCCAGTGTGGATGCTTCTGTAATGAATGTTGCCGGATTCACTGTCCTGCATCGTACCACATTGATATTGGCGCTCGACAATATTATCTCATAGGCAGTTGCTCGCTGTGTGGTCAGTGTACTTTTTGATCTCTCAAGTATTGCAAATAATGAGTGTTCCACAAACAATGTGACAGGGCATCCCATTACTATCGTGGCACTTTTCTCGATGGCGAACGCGGCGGCGGCGAGGGATTGCTCGCACGTGAAGTGTCCTTGCATCACCGCATCCAAGGTGCCTCTATAGTAAGCCAACGCTTTGTGACCTAGAGAAGTCTTTTGTGTCAGTACAGCTGTCATGAGTGTTCCCTTACAATGTGAAAATAGGAAAAACTTGCGTTCATAATCAGGGTTGACAAGGATGGAGCACTCGAAATCAATTCTTTTAGTGACTTGAATGAGTCAATCATCTCGTCTGACCATTCCATTTTCCTGTTCTCTTGTTGTGCCTCCTTGAGTGCTTGCAGTAATGGCCTGGTGTAGGCTGCATAATCTAATATCCATGCTCTGCAATAATTGCACATGCCCAAGAATTTCTGCATCTCCTTCACTGTTGTGGGTTCTCTTACTGACCTTATTGCTTCTACTCTGTCAGGGATTATTCTCTTTCCGGCTTTCGATATCAGCTGCCCTAAGTACAAGACCCCTTCTGGCAGTATTGTAGCTTTTCCTTGTCCACTTTGTACCCTTTGTTTGCCAGCAGGGACAGGAGTGTTACTAAGTCTTTTCTGCATGTTTCCGCATCCTGTGCGCAGACGAGCAGATCGTCTACGTACTGAATGATGGTGATTTCAACTGATAAATTACCCATGTCTTCGTGCAGAATGCGGTTGAAGATGCTTGGGCTCTCACAGTATCCCTGTGGTAATCTGCAATGTTCGTATCTCTTTCCCCCTAATGTGAATGCTGTCAGGTATCTGCTTTCTTCTGCCAAGGGGATGGAAAAGAATGCGTTTTTCAAATCGACCACTGTGAAATGTGAGGCCGTTTTTGGGATGCTGCACAATATTGAAGCAGGGTTCGGGACCAAAGGGAACTCTTTCTGTATGACGTCATTTAAGGGGCGTAAGTCCTGGATAATCCTCCAAGCCCCTCCCTTTGCTTTTTTAATTGGGTAGATGTATGTATTGCATGGTGAGTTTGATGGCACTATTATTCCCTGAGCTAATAATGCATTTATTGTCTCTTTTATTCCTTCCTCCGCTTCACGGGACAATGGATATTGCTTTACTCGGGGCAAGATTGCCCCTTGTTTGAGCTTTATAACCACTGGCGTTACTCCATGCAACAAGCCCACATCATAGGGGGCTGTTGGCCACAAATTGCCTGGCACTAGTCGCATGTCATCGTCAAAAAATGACGGTGGTGTTCCCACCACTGCCATCAATTGACTGGGAATTTGCCTAGCCTGAATCAAAATGTCACAGGGCATTGCTATTTCCATTATTATTTCACCATCATTGTCTGAATCGGAGAAGAGATCCTCATCAGATAAGTCTCGCAGGGCAACATTGGCGTTGACGCACAGTACAGTGCGCCATTCACACCCATCTATGTCCATCCCAATCACTGCAATCCTTTTCGCTGACACCTGTACAGCATGCAAGTCTAATGATACCACTGACCCTGGTGTTTTGTCTGGTGCACTATTAGGCGGAAGATGAATTCCGCGGGTATTCTCCAATCCAGCTTTTTTAGCTCAGGAACCACTTGGGCCAGTGTTTTCAAACCTTCAATAAACATTCTTTCATCCACTGGCAGGCCACGTATTTCTGAAGCAGTTGTTTGAGCCTGCACCACCAGCATTACACGTAATGGGCAGATTCCTGGTGTTGAACACACTATGCCACGTTCTGTGAATGATATTGTCATGTTAAGCTTGCTAAGAAGGTCCCTCCCTAGCAAGTTTATTGGCGATTGTTCGTAATACAGTAAGGGTGTTTTTACAGTTTTACCCCCCACTGTCACATCCAAAGCTTCTGTGTAAGGAACTTCAATTACAGCCCCAGAGAACCCCAGATTCTCTAACTTCCGGTTAGATAACGGAAACCGGCCCTCCCGAATACATGATTTCTCCGCTCCCGAATCCACTATGAATATGAACTGCTTGTCTCCTATCTGCGCCCCTACCAATGGTTCCTCGGCTGCATCGTAGGTTGTCGATAGGACAGGACACGCAAGTGTTCTCTGTGGGCTGTCCTATGCGGGGTGTCTCATTTCCTCCCCTGAAACTACCGATACCCCACTATAGGGGGCTGGTGCTGGGGCTCCGTTTGCTGTGGTCGCGAAAGGATTGCCTGGGGTGTAGTGCATAGTGTCATTGTTCTATGGGTGATTCTGGGTTCTATATTGGTGTCCCTGTCGCTGTTCAGGGTACCCCTGCCTTGGGTCCATTTGTTGTTGTCCCATTGGGAGGCCATATGGGCTCCCCGGATGAGGATGGCCATAATGTTCTACCTCTGGAAACCCATTGTTTGTTCTACTCCGGCACTCTCTCGAAAAGTGTCCCCACCTTCCGCAGTTCCAACAACTTCGTTGCACACCCCTGGGACCCTGCCATCCACTTCCTCCCATTCCCCCGTACCCTTGTCCACCCCCTCTTCGACCCCTATACCCATCTCGTCCCCCTCGAGGGGCCCACTCTTGCCACTGCGGACCTCCACTGTGTTCCTGTTCGTTCCACTGCCGTGATCCTACTCCTGCCCAAATTCGTTGCCATCCTCCCCTGTATTGCTACCAATCCCTCCTCCTCTTCATCTCCCTCCCTACTGTGTGGGAGCGCGGCTACTGCTGCGGCGACCTTCACCAACTTTGTTTGTACTAGTTTCGCTTCGTCTGCCAATCTTCTCTGCGCCACCTCCTTTTCCCTTTCCTTGATTCGTTTGCAGTGGTGAACTATTATGCTTTGAATTTCAGGCCACCCTTTTGCTTCAATGCCTGCTATTTTGTCAAGTGCTTGTTGCACCTCTTTTGGGAGCCCCCTCTTTATTATAAAATAGAATAATGATGCTGATTGATACCCGGGCGTGCCTGTTTCGGTTCTCCACATCTCTTGGACTCGAGAAATGTAATCCATAGCATCTTTCATTGTACATTGCATCACTGACTGTAAATCTGGGGTATCTGGAAACGTTTCCCGCAAGGCGTCCCACACCCTGGCACGTACTGTATTGAAAGAGGCTCCATCATGGCGATCGCAGTCTAACGTTACTCCCGGGAAGCCAGCTTTTACCCATACTCGGTCAGCTTGATCCCCAACTGCTGATACTAGCAAACTCTTCACGTCCCCTATTGCTAGAGGTACCCCGGCTGTGTGTTTCTCGAAGGCATATATCCACTTGCTTGCCCCTCCTGATAGCGGGGGCAATAATTTTAACAAATTGGCCTTATCCATCTGAGCCCAGGGTATGTAATTCGGCCTCCCTCCTCCTATATGTATCAATGGGAGTTGTAACTTCCCCTTTGTCGTTGTATCTGCACTCATCCTTACTCCTGATTTTCCTAATGGTGCCATTTTTCCCAATCTGTTCCTTAGTCGCCCTGTCCACTCCTCGTCCATCGTTCTCACTGAGCATGCGCCATCCAACTCCTCGCTTCCCCCTCCCATTGCCACACTTAGCCTTTCACCTTCTTCTAAGTCATCCCCTATATCACACAATAGCTCCTCTCTGCCTCCTGTGGTCCTTACTTCATCACCAGTACACCCCTCTCTTCCCTCTAGTTCAATTATCCGTGTTGGTTCTTCTTCTATCCTAAACAGTATTCCTCCCTTTTTCCATCCTTCTACAAATGTCCTATTCTCACTCTGTGCTCCTGATGCATGCTCTGATCTAGCAGTGCTGATCGCAGTCCGTTCACATATACTTTTAATTCTCGAGAGCTCATCTTTCGCCAATAGAGAGTCTGGATTCCAGATCCCCTGTTAATTTCTCTATATCCACCCTTGGTGTACTTACCTGCTCTCGTTCCCTATGGTTCTCATATGGTGGGGGTGCAGTTCGCCCTTGTGTGGTAGTGGTTGTCATTGGGGGTATGTAAGTTGGGTCACTGTATCCTTCTGCGGGTACTGGCTTATTTAGCATTGGGTACAACCTAGTTACCTCTATCGGTGGCTTCTCTTCTGACTGTACCTTGTCATCTTTTGGTATCAGCAATGGGTTGTCAGTGGTAGATGGTAGGTCAGTATCTGATTCCCTGTTCTTAGGAGGGGGTATTTCTTCAAACAGTCTCCATAGGTCTAATATTTCCCTCCTATTGTGTAGTTGCTTCCCCTTATATTTCAAACAAATGCATGTGGCTACCATATCTAAGATGCTCTTGTCAAATGATCGCCCTTCTGGCCATATCTGAGGTAACCCTTCTCCCTTCAACTTTGTGATCCACTGGTCATGATATTTCTTAATCCATTCTGTGTACCCAGGTAGGCTCTTACAAATATGTGATAAGGGTGTTTCTGCCCCCATACTTCGTATTTACTGGATACTGGTGTACCTCTCTATGTATGTCTGCCTTTTAATATGGACGTGTCACCATATGAATTCACGTATCTTATGTCTTGTTGAGCATGGGCGTGCTTTCCCGCCACCTGTACAGTATGAGAATGGCTGCACACAGCCTCTACTTTATACTCTTTTAGGGGGCACGTACAAGAGCAAACCATCAACAACTGTGACAATTGAACCCAGCAGAGCAAAGAAATAAACACTCAATTTACCACATTTCACTCTTCTTTCTGATATTTCTCCTGGTCACACTTACCGTAACCATACCACAATTACGTACTTCTGACCACCTTTACACACTTATTATATCACATATGTTCTGACATTTTCAATGTATACACACTGTCACAAGCAGCACTCTATTCACAGCCCAGTTTGTCCTCCCTTTCCTCCCTTGCCGACTGTCCCTGACCGTCTTAGTCTGATATATATATATAAATATATTTGTCTTCTAGTTTTGATGTAAAATTATTTTTCTACTTACACTATATCCCTGTTTCTACTAACCCGTTTTTTTTTTTTTCGTAAACCCAGAGAGAAAAATAGAAATAGAAGCAGTCACTAATGTGTTCTCTGTGTCTTCCTTTACCAGACACCTTTATCTCATATTCCACTTCTTCATATATTCCCAGTACTAGTCAAGATAGCACTATGCGGCGCCGCCTTCCACCCCCTTGCGGAGCTAGGTTCCCGTCTCTTTATCTCTGTTCACTTCTTAATCCTAATAGCCATATGCAAAGAAAAAGCAAAGAAAGTTCAAGATGGTCCTTAGTAGACCAAAAGTGCCCCCCTTTCAACCAGCCTCGTTCCCTGTCATATATTTCCTCCCCTGCTCCCTTTAAGGTCTCTCGCACTCAATACTCATGTGCCCGTCTTGAACCGAGAGTCTCCGAAACTGCGTCCGTCCAGGCAGTGTTGCCGTTTGCTCAACGGTCAGCCCCGGCTCCGGCGAGCGGTACTCAAAGGGGATTTTTCAACCGGGATCCCGTACCCTCTCTCTGGTGAGTGCGCACTTCTGAGCGTACCGGTCGCCGTTGGCGGGCATCCTCCCGGAGCCGGCGCACTGTGCGTATCCCTTTTCGACCGGAGATTTTCGTGCCAGAGGGGACGGTGGGGATATATATATATTAGGAGAGAAGTTAATATCACGCTTTCGGGGTCACCACTGAAGGCAAGCGTCCCCAGATAGCACAATCCTCCCCGCAATGAGATACAATAATGGACACTCCCAAGATGGGAATAAGGCCAGTACAAAGTGCGGGTGAGCTTAAATGAGTTTATCAATTAGGATAGGGTATGCAAAGAACTCTGCAAACTCCGAGAGTGCTCTGTCTGACAATAGCAAAGACAGGCGTGTATATTTACAAAAAACGTCATAAGACCCTACATACTATAGGGGGCACGAGTTGGTGGGGATTGGGTGGCGACGACTAACTATAGGTGTTGCTGAGATGTGGTTGGTGGACGTCACTGGATGCCCTCGTGGGTTGGGCTGGGCCTGGCAGGTCAGCTGGGCTCATCCGGGCGGTGTTGTTTTGCCAACCGTGATCAGTGTCAAAGATGAATGTCTTTCCTGACTTTTTGCCTAAGGCCACGCACACCGCAGTCATTCAACATTTGGAATATTATCTTCCCTGGTAAATCTTCAAATAGGTTATTCTACAGGTTAATGCAACACAGGAGGAATGCACCTAGAGAGGGGTCTGTTGGCGATTCATCAATACATGGTTACCACCATCCTGTTGACCGGGTATCAGAGGTCGTGGAGTTGGGTCTCGGAGCATGGGACAGGCGGTCCGTGTCATTATGTCTTGTTAGAAGTCATTATGGATGTGTTCTTGTAATGTTGCCATAATATTGGGTGTCCTAATTTTCCAGGGGCCATTAACCTAAGGTGAGCCGGCGGGTCGTGGAGTCTAAGAAAGGGCGCCTTTGGATCTGTGTTTTAGGGCCGGGGTTTACTGCTGGGTTGTAAATAATTCAGGTGGCAGGCCGTGGCCTTGGGTGCTGTGGGGGAATGTGAATGTTTGAAGCGGCTCCAGCCGAATTGGGGGAGGTGGCGCAGGGCAGCACAGGCCTCTGCTTTTTCGTCTGACAGGCTTCAATGGGAGGAAGGGGGGAATGGCCTTGCACGTGTTCACAAAGGTATTTTCCTCGAGTGTTTCAGATTTTCGTGGAGAAGACATAAACATTCATATAATATACAGTACCCACTGAGTCTTTTCAACGTTCATGTTTTGACATTATTACTGCCTTCCACATGGCCGATTAACACACATTATTTTATACGCTAATTATTTAACACCCACAACATTCTGTTACATTTCTATACATTTACGATAAGTGAGGTACTTGAAAGGTTGGTGGAGCACGCAGGAACAAACCGTCAACAAGGCTGGCGATAGTGACGCATAGTGAGCTTGGACTTACAAATGGTGTCTTTTAGTGCATCCCTTACATAAACTCTCACTAGGGTAGCATTTGTTCTCCTTTGCTCTCTAGCAGCATTAGTTCAGTTATGGCGTGGGGTCGTGGGGTGCAGTCTTCGCGGTGAAACACATAACACAAAGGCACTCGGGACATCTTTACTATTAACACATAGCTGCGGGGATGTGGGTACTCCATCCCAAATATCATGTAAGCACACATTCTACCACCTACATGGAGGTTACAGTTTTTTAGTTAACAAAGGCCGTGGAGAGAAAACACTCTTCACAGGTGGTTTGTTCATCAGTTGTCGGGGACTCTGCTTTTGTCATGGGACCATTTTACAGTTCTTTTTCCCCCCGGCCCTGCTGACCGGGTCACACTGGGGACAGCGATACACTGCGGAAGGTGAAATGTTACAGTGTTGATATCTAACACTAGCTCATGCATGTCTTGTTCGTGGGAACAGGCTCTCAGCGGATCTGCCAGAGAGCTGTGGCCACAGGGACAAGTGAAAACTCTTCAAGGGTGGGGGCTGCGCTGCGGTGCACCAGGGCTCGAACCATCTTTGTTTCTCAAAATGGTTTCCAGGGCCTAACTAAATTCAACAGGTTTGGTCAATGTCTTCAGCCAGTGGCCCACCCACCACCTGGGCCCTGGTGGCAGGGGGAACCCATGACGAGCCATGGACTTCACTGGGGTGAGAGGATGCAGGGGAGGGGGGGTCTCTTGGACCAATCCTCCCATACACCAGTCGGTTGCAAACAAGCACAAAAATGGTTATATGTGTACAGTGTGGGGAGACCTAGTGTAGTCTCCCTTCACTGACACAATTAGCACAGCTTATACATTGCTGGTGCACACTCCATGCACCCTGCCAACTTCCATGCACACAGAGGTCTCTGCTTTCAGATGCTCTCTTCCACAATCACAATCTCTTACCCAAAGCTGTCTGGCGAAAGGGACGGGTATGGGTGGCACCACACGGCACACGCTTGGCTTTAGTTCTGCAGTCTTTCTTTGCTTTATCTCAGAGCTGGTCCTAATGTTTCTGCTGGAGTGGCAAGGCGAAGTGTTGAAAATGGGGCAGTCTTCTACTATTGGTAGGCACACATAAGTACCAACGAAGACACATGCACACACACAGACATGTAGTCCTTTGGAGCGCAGGTTCAATGCAGGCAATGCGCACCAGCATCTCCTATATTCATTGTCACTGGCAGTGAACCATTAGCTGCCCCGGCCCTGCTTTTAAGTAACCCCAATTTCAAATTAACAGACATTTTTATTACATCTGATTACCAGTACCAATATCACTTGCACGGTAGTATAGCTCAGAGGCAACGCGCTCTCTTGGAAGTAAAATGACACAGAATCACACAGGTTCGAATCCCGGGTCCGAGCTTAGATACCTCTTCGGTATTAAGAGTGTTATTAAATCATAGTTATTCTGCGATAAATTATGTTCAATTTGTTTAGTTGTAGACTATACGTTTAATATAACATCAGAAGACCCACATAAAACAGTGTAGGTTGCGTGCCATTCATTTATCCTCAACAAGCACATATTCCATGGTTTGAAAGTCAGGGGACCTGAAATCTATTTAGCTTCTGCTTGTAGCCTAGAACAGGATGCACTTAATTGGACATCAACAGTGACCCAGAGGTATGTTAAGTTCCCCAGGCCAACTGATCGGAACAAACACACCTATGTGAATTTATCTCTGTGCATTTGGGACAATCTGTAATTAACATTAAGTCACATCTATACTGCATTTAAAGCACATGGGACCATACATAATAGAGAAAATTATATGCTTTCATCTTATGTGTAAGTTAGATTTGTAAATGGTATGTACTACCTCCTCGTTCCCCAGTGGTAGCTCCAGGTTACTGGTTAATGCTGGAAGCCCAGGAGCTGCTTTTAGCTCCTGCCTATCCATTCTTAATTTCGTGCCCTATATTCTCAGACAGCATGCTTATCTTGGATGTACAAACCTGCACTAGATAAACAACACTGGTATGCCCAGGCAAGCTGTGCTTCTGCATTGCTTTGAAATTTAGCACAGAACATTGCAAAGCAATTGCTCAATGTGTTTTTGCTAATTTCCCAAGGAAGGCTGAATAATGTGTGCAGTTATGAAATAACCCACACAGAAAGTATGGTTATTCGCAAGCAACTTGTGGGCTCAAAGTAGGTCATTAATGTAGTCGTTTTAAAGTTGCATGAATAAATGTATTCCAGCTTGAGAAACAAATCAATCACAGGGCCATGACTCAGAGGCAGCCCCTCCAGCATTGCTGAAAAGGCTATAGGTCTCGGGTTGCTCATGCTAATGAAAATGTTCAAGAGAACATGTGCCACAAGCACGGAACAGGTGTCCTTTCCTGAGATTGAGTGGAAAATGCAATTCAGCTCCTTGTTGCTGAACTTGACGACAGCTGATCCCCATCCCACCTCCCTCCGGCCTCTACCTGCAAGGTATATGCTTTGGCTGGCCCAAGTTCTACCTTCACAGGTTCCAGGAGTGGTACCATGTCACTGACCTGCCTGAGGGGAGTGACCTGGCTGTGCTGTTTGGTGCAGTAGGCAGCCACCCACATTTCCTACACCTTGCACTGGCCCTGGAACTACCTGAACCTCAGGGAGGCTCTACGAGTCTCGCTATTCCTTTGGCCCGCCCCGTCCAGGCCAACTCAAATGCCAGTGAATTGTTGATGCTTTCATTTTGTGGCATTAAGGAACTTTGTTCATCCCATGAATTGTTGGCGCTATTAATGTACTTCGTTTATTCAGAGAATTGCTGATGGTTATACAATGAGGTGGTAATAATGTACTTTGCGCATTCTGGGAATTGTTGATGTTTTTATGATGGTTGAGTTGAGTATGAGAATATGTCTACATTTGTGTAATAGTGTGATGCAATTGCACTTTATACTTGTGTTTCTATTAAATGTGATTAAAAGATGTACATGATTGTCTTTGATTAATGGAATGCAGAGTTAGCTCCTTTCAGTGTGGGTATTTAGGTATGTCTTAAGACTAAGCTGGCTGTAGAAATAAGTCAGCAACTATGAGTAGATTATTGCGTATGAAGAAAATTGATATATCTTCAGACTAAGCTGGCTGTAGAAATAAGTCAGCAACTATGAGTAGATTATTGCGTATGAAGAAAATTGATATATATTCATACTAAGCTGGCTGTAGAAATAAATCAGCAACTATGGGTAGATTATTGCATATGAAGAAAATTGATATATCTTCAGACTAAGCTAGCTGTAGAAATAAGTCAGCAACTATGAGTAGATTATCGCATATGAAGACAATTGATATATATTCATACTAAGCTGGCTGTAGAAATAAATCAGCAACTATGAGTAGATTATTGCATATGAAGAAAATTGATATATCTTCAGACTAAGCTAGCTGTAGAAATAAGTCAGCAACTATGAGTAGATTATTGCGTATGAAGAAAATTGATATATATTCATACTAAGCTGGCTGTAGAAATAAATCAGCAACTATGGGTAGATTATTGCATATGAAGAAAATTGATATATCTTCAGACTAAGCTAGCTGTAGAAATAAGTCAGCAACTATGAGTAGATTATTGCGTATGAAGAAAATTGATATATATTCATACTAAGCTGGCTGTAGAAATAAATCAGCAACTATGGGTAGATTATTGCATATGAAGAAAATTGATATATCTTCAGACTAAGCTAGCTGTAGAAATAAGTCAGCAACTATGAGTAGATTATTGCATATGAAGAAAATTGATATATATTCATACTAAGCTGGCTGTAGAAATAAATCAGCAACTATGAGTAGATTATTGCATATGAAGAAAATTGTGTTGTTTATCTTTGTCAGGATACTGGGACCCCTAGCATGTTGTCCACACTCTTCCCGGTACTGCATGTGTAACTGCTTTTGAGCAAACACGGCCAAGCTCTAAATGAGGCCTTAATTGTTTTTTTAGGTCTTTCTTTGTCAATGTTCCAGTGATAGTGGACATTTCCATCAAGGGTAGTGCCAATTACAAAGATTCCAAATCATCACAGACCTAGGCAGTAAGCCGGAGAATTTCGTAAAGAGACGTTTAGAAACCTTCACTCTCTTTGCAATATCAAAAAAACAATTGCAGAAAGAGTATTAGTACTTAAAAAGAAATGAATGAGAGGGAAATGTCAAGTATCAAATGGCTAGATAATACCAATAAAAGAGGAATGGCTAAAAATAACATTGCAGAAACGCAAAGCATACTCTTTTCAATAGATCATCGTTTTTCATACGGGAACATCTGAAATGAAGCCGGGAAGCCCATACCCGATAATAGTTCATCGCATCTGGCATGTATTTACTCTTCCACGTCTTCAGAATGAACTTTTCCCAGCTGTAACCTGAGTCCCATGCCAATCTATCCAATGAAGCCTGCATGCCCAGTGTGGCGTGTCGGACAATGGATGCGGACACGGTGTTGCTATGAGGGTATTCCCTGCCTATATAAACAACGATAGTGCTTGTCAGTCGTCACAATGTCTCCAAATAAGAATAGTCTGCTATCAAAAAACGAGTCCTACCTGACTCTACCACTATTCTAACCAACTGAATGAAGTCAGGAGAATGGCTGCCTTCTCCTGACTGCCTCTTCTCAAAGAGCTTTTTATTCACTCCAAAGTTCTTTTAGTAGGCTGTTTATAAATAGTCTCTCATCGCCTTCTGTACCAGTTCTTGTAACTCCTTCAGTAGGTTTGTTAAGTCTTTTCCCTGGACACTGTACAATTGATCCCCTTTTGCCCTCTGTCTAATCCTTTGATACAGGCTGCTATGCCTTTTGGATTTCTCTGACATATATTTGCTTAGTTGGGATAGAGTTTCTTGGTGATTCTCCCTATCCTCTGGTGGCTTACTTACCGTTCCTCCTTTATGTGCTTTGCTGGCCTTTACTTTGCACTCATAGGATTCCCTTTCTTATATTCTCCACTCTGCACTTCTTGCTTTATGGAATATCATCCACTCTTCTCAGGGTATTTGTGTCCAAGGCTTAATGGTCTTTCTTATAGGTTTATTTTGATTCTCTTTCTTACATAGTTATAATTCCAGTTAATCATGTTTCTATTCCCTATCTCATCAGTTTCACTGGGACAGGTTTTTGTCAGATGCATAATGATTCCCTGGCAAACTCCGGTTCTCCGGTTCTCCCCATTACCTCTGGGTTGCCAGGAAAATGTCCCCGGGGCTGGCACTCACTTGGGTTCTCCTTTCTGCCTTTGGTTTGCTCGCTCTTGAACTCCGCCCTTGTCCTGTTCTTATTCTTCTCCTTCTCTGTGACCGGATATGGCTGTGGGTAACTGGATAGCTCGCTGGTCACTCAGCGTGGTGGTTTTGGTATCATTGGACAGGTGCACTTCCCACCACAAAGCTGTCATGGTCACACCACCACCAGGATTTGTATTCCCATCTCCTCTGCTCTGCAGTGCCTGTGAATGCTGGGCCTCCTGCATTTGCATCTCGCATTCAGACCACTTCTGAAAACCACGTGCTTTCTGGCTCTCCTTGGCTCCACTTCTTTCAGCTGTCACGCTATCAGGGGGCTTCCCCTGCTTACGATCTCTCTCTCTGCTTCGCCTCTCCTCTGTGTGTCCTCCTTTTCCAGTCTACTCGTCTCAGGAGGATAGCACAGGGGAAACGTGCTGGTCTGGGAAGCAAGACCATGCTGAGCAACAGATGTTTGAATCGCTGATCCGTGCTTAGAAACCCAACTTGGGTATTAAGCGTGTTATAAAAAAACAATTAAATAAATAAATAAATTAAAATGGGGATTTCTCCTTAAAGAGACACATCCTCTTTCCTGTTTGTGATGACATATTGTGGCTTTGTCTACAGACACATCTCTGGATTCATTCTGTTCTTTATTTCAGATAAGCCTATTTATGCCAATAAGCAATTGCAAAGCCAGTCCATGTGCACCATGGCAGTCGGTTGGAAACAAGCTAAAACATGGTTATAGGTGTACATTAAGGAAATGGTTTCTGGCGTTCCTTACAGGAATGAGAGTCCTTGTCTCTGATGGGGGAGTTTCTCCCGGTGAGGTTCTCTTGCCTCAACCCCTAAGGAGGGTGTTGCAGAGTGGGCTCACTTGCCTAGCCACAAAGTCACCAAAGGTCACTGTTTGATTCGGCATGAGAGTCCATTATCTTTTTTTTCCCCTACTCCGGAGCAGCACGAGGTCCTGCATCCCCCAACCCTTCCATTCTGCAATGCACGACATGCGGTCGTGTCGGCTGCTGAAATCCTCCTCCACAAGGTAGGTGGAATTGTGTGATCTCATTACACCTCCTGGGGATCAAAGAAGAAATTTGCAACGTGAAAAGTGGAATATTTTGAAAAGCTTTATTTAAAAAATATATATATATATATATCACTGCATTTACTGCGCTTTATCAGCACGCTGCCTGCCTTTCTTTCAGGCTGCCTCAGGTTCATTTTTGTCTTGGAATCTCGATCTGTCCTTAGTGTTACCTGCCATTCTCTGCGACCTGCAGCACTTCAAAGATGGCCATCTTCATTCCCTTTGTCTGAGGCAGTGGGGGTAAACAGCCTTCCTTCCTTCACTGTATTGCCATTGGCTGTGGACTGCCTTATACTAGCCAACTGGGGACTCGCCGGCTTTAGCTGGCCCCCTCACCAAAGGCCCACTCCTAAGGCACCTGTCTGCTCCCTGTACACTACCAGAATGCTACTTGGGTTCCTCTGTGCAACCTAATCTTCAATGATGCTGCCACCTTACTCCTTTAAGAAATCCGGACTGCCTTGACATTGTCACCTCCTTACCTATGGGTTAGCTCCCTCCTTCTGATTCACTCCTACCCCCTTCTAACTTTCATTGTCCCTTCTGCTTGTTTCTCCCATGTTTACATTCTGATTTACATTGCGTTTTTAGACCCTTCGCTTACATCTGAACCTAATTGGAAAGTCAAATCTTGCTGTTTTTGCCAACATCTCTGCACTTATCTTGTAACTGTTGCTTCTCTGTAACATGCCGACCCAGTGACTTCACCACTCTCTTTGTTCCACCCCCCTGCTTCTACCTCCTTTCCTCACCCCCGCTACCATGGCACTTTCCTTCTCTCCTATCTTTTCCAATTGCTTCTCCATTGACTATCCTTTCCCTTCTCAGTAGGTCTGGAATGAAGAGGCTCAAAAAAGATATCTTGGCCTCCAACCCTGGTCTCCCTATCGCTGACACCTATTCCAACATTTCCTCACCGACATCCTCTTTGTCGTTCAGTCACTAAATCTATGGACTCTTCATATGATCTCTGTGCTCTGTCCTATCTCCCCATCTCCCTTTAATGGTGGCACCCGCTGGGAAGTTCTCATGGCTTCCTTTGACTCATCTAAAGTCATATTTAATGTCTACCTTAATGGTACCGGTATGCTCCAAGGCCCTCAGGCCAATCTCCTCCTCTATGATAGGCACTTACCTCTCCTCATCAATGTCCTTTTATCTCCTGCTGTCACCTCCTCTCCCCCGTTGGCTACCCTGCCCTCTCTCTCCTCCTCCTCTGCCCCACCTAGGGCTCTTCTCCTCCGCAGGGCATACCTCTGATTTGTACCCCTCCCCGACAGATCTTTAAGGCTGGCAACCTTCTTCATCTTGCCACTCTCAACTTTCGCTCTGCTGTCAAACACTCCACTGACATCTGCCACCTCCTTAAAGAACTTGACCTTGATGTCCTCGGTCTTACCGAGACATGGTTCACGGTCAATTCTGTCACTAGCTTTGACACTCTACTCCCTGATGGCTACAAGATCCTCTCCGCACCCAGATCCTCCTGGTCTGGAGGAGGTGTAGCCCTGATCTTTCCTGAGTGGATTCCTGCCTCTATCATTCCCACTCAGACTTACTCCTCTTTTGAATGCCTTGTCTGTAGGCTCTCTCTCTCTCCTAGCCATTCTCTTACTGTGGCTATTATCTACCGGCCTCCTGGTCAAATCACCTCATTTCTCACTGAGTCGGCAGACCTCTCCTCCTCCTTCCTGACCTAAGCCACTTAACCCCTCCTCCTTGGTGACCTCAATATCCATCTTGGCTCTCCTAGTTCCTCCTCTGTACTCTTCTGTGATCTCTGCGACTCCCTCTCCATTTATATCCTCCCCTCTGGCCTGACTCACTCTGCAGGTCACACACTTGATGTCCTGATCCCCACTGACCTCCCCCTCTCCATTCCTCTGACCACTCCTCTCTCCTGGAGCGATCATTCCCTCCCCTCCTCTCATCTCACACTCTCTTCCCCCCAAGCCAAGCCTACCCCAACACTGCCACCTCTCCTCTTGGACATCCAACCTATGAGGCGTGAGTCATTGGAGGCCTTTTCTGCCACCTTCTCTCTCCCCCCACCTCTGGCTGACTCACATCCTGATACAGCTCTGTCTTTGATCTACTCTTCTATTTCTGATACTCTTGATGCCCTTACCCCTGTCATGAGGATCAGTTTGAAAGCCAAAGCCAAGTGCAATTCTGGGTATGACTCTGGCCTAGCTACACGTAAACATAAGTGTAGGACAGCTGAGAGGAAATGGAGGGCTTCTTGTTCATCCTCTGACAAACTGGCCTGCTGTCTGCTCCACAGGCAATACCGACTCTCTGTCCACACCAAGAAGAGAGCCCACATCCAAGCCCATGTCTCTGCGGCATCTAACAACTCGTCCGAACTCTTAAAAATCTGTAAGGAGCTGGCCAACCCTGCTGCAGTCTCTACCCCTCCTGTCATCCTAATGCCCTTACCTCGCACTTCATCTCAAAAACCCAGGACATCCTGTCCACCCTTTCATCCCATCCCCCTCACTTCCCTCACCTTCTTTGAACCCTGACCCTCCTTCAGTCACCTCCCCCAAAATCTATCTCGTCCGTTCCTCTTTTCTCCCCTGACGAGTTTGCTAGACAAGTGCGATCTATGAAAGCCTCGTCAAAACAGATTAATCGCTATTCCTCTAAAACCATCAAGGACCACATTGATATCCTCGCTCTGGCCCTTGCCGATTTCTGCAACCTTTCCTTTGCCTCAAGAGCCTTTCCTTCCTCTCTGAAGCACTCTCTTGTGCATCCTCTTCTCAAGAAACCCACAGCTGATCCCTCTTGCCCAGCTAACTATCGCCCAATCTCCATTACTCTTTTTCTTGGCAAACTCCTGGAAAAGCTTGCCAGCTCACAGCTTAACCTTCATTCTGATTCTGTTGGCTGTCTTCACGAACATCAGTTTGGGTTTAGAGCTACCAGAAGCACGGAAACTGCTCTCCTGAACATCTGTGAAGATCTGCTCTCCAACCTCGACTCCAACATTCCCTTTGTCCTCATCCTACTCGATCTCTCCTCTGCCTTCGACACAGTCAACCATACCATCCTGCTCAACCGTCTCCATAACAAGCTAGGTATAACCGATCAGGCTCTGTCCTGGCTGACCTCTTTCCTCTCTGATCAACCCTCCCAGGTCCAACTTGGGTCCTTCCTTTCATCTATCTCCCTTTCTACCTGTGGTGTTCCCCAGGGGTCTATTCTCTCGCCCTGGCTTTTCAACCAATACCTGGAAACTCTTGCCTACTGCATTGCCCTTTTCTGCTCCAACTTCCAGTGCTATGCTGATGACACTCATTGGCACACCTTCACCATCTTTTCCCCTCACTCTCTGGCCGGCCTCCCTTGGCAATCCTCCTATCCCCACCTGCGAGGCTAAGAACCTCGGGGTCATCTTTGATTCCACGCTTTCCTTCTCTGCCCACATCTCTGATGTCTCTAAAAAGTCAAACTTCCTACTGCACCTCCTCAGATGTATTCTGCCGTTCCTCTCCTTCCCCCAGAAGCGCACTGTCTCCCGAGCCCTGGTTCGTTCTAGGCTTGACTACTGTAACAGCCTCTTTCCAAATCTACCTGCTTCTACTCTCCACTCTTTGCATCTCATCCTGAACAGGACGGCAAGATTTGTCCTTGGCCTCAAGCCCTGGAATCGTACCTCTCCAGCCCTCAAATCTCTCCACTGGCTCCCAGTGGATGCAAGGATTAAATTCAAAACCCTTTGCATTGTCCACAAGGCTTTCTGGGGCCTAGGTCCAAAACACCTTCAACTATCCCTCTGTCAAAACCTCCACTCTCGAGCTCTATGCTCCTCTACCTCTAATTCCCTCAGGGTCAGTCTTTTTTCAAAGAAACGAGCTGGGGGTAGATCTCTATCTTCGGCTGGGGCCTCCCACTGGAACAGCCTCCCTACCACTCTGAAACTTGAGGAGAACCATCATTGTTTCCAGAAGCACCTCAAGACCTTCCTCTTTGCTTCTGCCTTCGTCTCTCCTCTCCCCTGCTGATCTTCTCACTGCCTGCACTGTGCACCTGGCCTCCCCTCTCACTTCTGGGCCCAGGTACCTGTTCACCCTGACACCCATCCGCAATGCCACCGGGCAATCCCTTGCACTGGGGTCTGTATCTGTAACCATGCAGTATCCCCACCCCTCTTTTTTCCTGCACTTATCACACATACCGTGTCTGCTGCCTTAAACCCACTTGCTGGCAGCACCATCCTTGTTTGTTGCCTTTATTATTCATTTATCGTATCATTTATCTGTTTATTCCTTTGCACCGCACTTTCCACTTCTTCCCTCTTCCATGCACTTTTCCCCTTTCCCTCTCCCATGCACTTGCGCATTCTCAATGTCACTGGGACTAGTAAGATCGTTGTTTTTGTTCTCCCTTGTTCCCCTCCCTTGCCTTGTTGCCCTCTGAAAACACTTGTGTACGAGCGCGATATAAATAAAATATCAATATCAATACTTACAAGGTTAATAAACATGTGACTCCAGAAGTGGGCAGCCCGACTACATGTAAAAAGCAGAAGAGTCATTCCTGCCGAATCACTCCAAGGCCAGCATGACACTTCATCTGTATGTCCAATTCTGAATAGTGGTCCAATCATCACATAGAACTATTTGTAGTTGGATAGCTAGCAATCGCTGCTTACATTTAAGAGAATTAAAACCTCAACATCGAACTGTTCTTCCAAATCTAATTTTGCTATAAAATCCCAGCTTCCCCTGAGCTAAAAAACTAAATGCTACCCTTAGTCCTGATCATCCGATTATTCAGAATTCTTGCCTATTCTGCAGAATCCAGAGAGCACTGCCATTGCTTAAATTGCCCTTGCATTGTAGTGTAATTGATTATTTATTAGTACCCGTCGAGGGTCAATCAGAATGTAACAAAAATTCTGACTAGCCCTCGCCGGGGCCTTACCCAACCGGGAATCCCTCAGCAGGGATTCCTTTCCTTTGTTCCCGGCTGGGGGCGTGGCATCCCCTCTGCCAATGAGGAGGCTCGAAATGGGGAAATCCCTGCTCCGAGCCTCCACACTGCTGGAGGCTGCCATCCTCCCCCGCCGGGGATTCCGGTATTTTCTTTTTTCCTCTCCCCTGCAAACAATCCCCTCCCTGCCCTCCCAACCCCAATTACCTTCTTTTTTCCCCTATTTTTTTCAGGAGCGAACACGCTGGGCACACTTCTGTCCCCAGCGCGTCTGCTCCCGATGGCCGCCATGGAAAGGGAAAACTGACTTGAGTTTTCCCTTTCCCGGTGGCCATTTTTTTTGTATTTTTTTTTGTCTGTTCCGAAACGCTGCAGCGTTTCGGAATATAAAAAATGGTATTAGAACCCCTGTCTTGCAGGCCGGGCTACTAATAGCAATAAGTCTCTCGCTGCTGGGTTTTTATCTGACTCGGTAATGCCCCTGTGGCTCGAGGCTTATTGCTTAATAACACGTTTAATATCCAGAGGTTTCTAAGCGTGGACCCGGGGAATCGAACCTTCCAATCGAACCTTCCAAGGCGAGCGCATTGACCCTGAGTTATCCTCCTGAGGTATATTTCTCACTGCTATCCAAATGGCCAGAGAAGAGGGCAGTTCTAATTTCAAGCCAGTCCAATATTGTATCCTCAGTGTTCATGCTTCTCCTCTCCATTAACTCACTCCAATGTATTGTTCCATCTTTGTCCAGAGTCTAGGTAAAGCGCCAATCCCCAATGCCACCAGCTCATCTGTACAACATCCAATGCATGCAGGATCGTTTGCAAGGCAGCACCTGACTCCAGGACTAATCAGCTTTCTGGCTGATGCTCTGTAAGTGTCTCTGGTCGAGACACAAGCCCAACTTAGTGGTATCCACATCCCACCACTGCCGTTTGACTGCAGGAAAGTTCACTGCATTTTACCACAGCAGGTGTAGGACTGGGTGTGGCAAAAACAGAGGGAATGGAGGGCACAGGGTAAAGAGGGTGGGGTTGTAAAAACAGGAATATGGGGCTGGCTCCACCATAAAACAGGTGTGGTAAAATGCAGTGAAAAGTCCAGTTTGGGCAAATGGGTTAGAACCCACCTAAATAAACACATCAAATAAAAAAAAAAAAGCTAAAGCATGTTAATACTATCTCGCAGACATAGGTGGTCACCTCTAATCTTATGTTAGGTGTTTGCTATAGCCCCCACCTAAATTGATGTGCACAGTCCATAAAATCCTGCATATTTGCAATGCCTGCAGGCCATAATGGATCAGTTCTATCAGACTCCAAATGTACAGGAACTAAGTTGAAGGCATGCAGGCAGGAGTCACTGTGGAACTGGGGTGCCAGATAACAGTGATGCAAACTCATGCTTTTCCTAAATTAATGGAGCGCTTAGTCCATCGAGTCCTGCATATGCCTGCTGGCCAGCTTGGATCAGCTCCATCAGACTTCAAGTGAACAGGAAGTATCTAAAGGCATGCAGGCAGGAGTCACTGTGGAACTGGGGTGCCAGATAACAGTGATGCAAACTCATGCTTTTCCTAAATTAATGGAGCGCTTAGTCCTTCAAGTCCTGCATATGCCTGCTGCCCATCTTGGATCAGCTCCATCAGACTTCAAATGAACAGGAAGTAAGGTAAAGGCCTGCAGGCAGGAGTTACTTTGGAACTGGGGTGCCAGATAACAGTGATGCAAGCTTATGCTTTTCCTAAATTAATGGAGCGCTTAGTCCATCGAGTCCTGCATATGCCTGCTGGCCAGCTTGGATCAGCTCCATCAGACTTCAAGTGAACAGGAAGTAAGGTGAAGGCATGCAGGCAGGAGTCACTGTGGAACTGGGGTGCCAGATAACAGTGATGCAAACTCATGCTTTTCCAAAATGAATGGAGCGCTTAGTCCATCGAGTCCTGCATATGCCTGCTGGCCAGCTTGGATATGCTCCATCAGACTTCAAGTGAACAGGAATTATCTAAAGGCATGCAGGCAGGAGTCACTGTGGAACTGGGGTGCCAGATAACAGTGATGCAAACTCATGCTTTTCCTAAATTAATGGAGTGCTTAGTCCATCGAGTCCTGAATTTGCCTGCTGACCAGCTTGGATCAGATCCATCAGACTCCAAATTAACAGGAAGTAAGGTGAAGGCATGCAGGCAGGAGTCACTTTGGAACTGGGGTGCCAGATAACAGTGATGCAAACTCAAGCTTTTCCTAAATTAATGGAGTGTTTAGTCCATCAAGTCCTGCATATGCCTGCTGGCCATCTTGGATCAGCTCCATCAGACTTCAAATGAACAGGAAGTAAGGTAAAGGCATGCAGGCAGGAGTCACTGTGGAACTGGGGTGCCAGATAACAGTGATGCAAACTCAAGCTTTTCCTAACTTAATGGAGCGCTTAGTCCATTGAGTCCTGCATATGCCTGCTGGCCAGCTTGGATCAGCTCCATCAGACTTCAAGTGAACAGGAAGTATCTAAAGGCATGCAGGCAGGAGTCACTGTGGAGCTGGGGTGCCAGATAACAACGATGCAAACTCATGCTTTTCCTAAATTAATGGAGTGCTTAGTGCATCAGGTCCTGCATATGCCTGCTGGCCATCTTGGATCAGCTCCATCAGACTTCAAATGAACAGGAAGTAAGGTAAAGGCATGCAGGCAGGAGTCACTGTGGAACTGGGGTGCCAGATAACATTGATGCAAACTCAAGATTTTCCTAAATTAATGGAGCGCTTAGTCCATCGAGTCCTGCATATGCCTGCTGGCCAGCTTGGATCAGCTCCATCAGACTTCAAGTGAACAGGAAGTAAGGTGAAGGCATGCAGGCAGGAGTCACTGTGGAACTGGGGTGCCAGATAACAGTGATGCAAACTTTTTTTTCCTAAATTAATGGAGCGCTTAGTCCATCGAGTCCTGCATATGCCTGCTGGCCAGCTTGGATCAGCTCCATCAGACTCCAAATTAACAGGAAGTAATGTAAAGGCATGCAGGCAGGAGTCACTTTGGAACTGGGGTGCCAGATAACAGTGATGCAAACTCATGCTTTTTCTAAATTAATGGAGTGCTTAGTCCATCGAGTCCTGCATATGCCTGCGGGCCATCTTGGATCAGCTCCATCAGACTTCCAATGAACAGGAACTAAGGTAAAGGCTTGCAGGCAGGAGTCACTTTGGAACTGGGGTGCCAGATAACAGTGATGCAAGCTTATGCTTTTCCTAAATTAATGGAGCGCTTAGTCCATCGAGTCCTGCATATGCCTGCTGGCCAGCTTGGATCAGCTCCATCAGACTCCACATTAACAGGAAGTAATGTAAAGGCATGCAGGCAGGAGTCACTTTGGAACTGGGGTGCCAGATAACAGTGATGCAAACTCATGCTTTTCCTAAATTAATGGAGTGCTTAGTCCATCAAGTCCTGCATATGCCTGCTGGCCAGCTTGGATCAGCTCCATCAGACTTCAAGTGAACAGGAAGTAAGGTGAAGGCATGCAGGCAGGAGTCACTGTGGAACTGGGGTGCCAGATAACATTGATGCAAACTCAAGATGTTCCTAAATTAATGGAGTGCTTAGTCCATCGAGTCCTGCATATGCCTGCTGGCCAGCTTGGATCAGCTCCATCAGACTTCAAGTGAACAGGAAGTAAGGTGAAGGCATGCAGGCAGGAGTCACTGTGGAACTGGGGTGCCAGATAACATTGATGCAAACTCAAGATTTTCCTAAATTAATGGAGCGCTTAGTCCATCGAGTCCTGCATATGCCTGCTGGCCAGCTTGGATCAGCTCCATCAGACTTCAAGTGAACAGGAAGTAAGGTGAAGGCATGCAGGCAGGAGTCACTGTGGAACTGGGGTGCCAGATAACATTGATGCAAACTCAAGATTTTCCTAAATTAATGGAGCGCTTAGTCCATCGAGTCCTGCATATGCCTGCTGGCCAGCTTGGATCAGCTCCATCAGACTCCAAATTAACAGGAAGTAATGTAAAGGCATGCAGGCAGGAGTCACTTTGGAACTGGGGTGCCAGATACAGTGATGCAAACTCATGCTTTTCCTAAATTAATGGAGCGCTTAGTCCATCAAGTCCTGCATGTGCTCGCTGGCCAGCTTGGATCAGCTCCAGCAGACTTCAAATGAACAGGAAGTAAGGTAGGTAAAGGCATGTAGGCAGGTGTCACTGTGGAACTGGGGTGCCAGATAACAATGATGCAAACTCATTCTTTTCCAGCACTACCTGCAGTGGAACACAAGCTGGGTTTCCAGTCTTTTCCTGATGCTGTAAATTTACTGACGAGCTAGTGACGAATTAAGAGAGTTTATGTAGGTAATAGTCCAGTTACGGAAACACATCTCTCTCTTTTTCTTGAAAAGGTTGGGTTTCCCTGATAAATGTGTTCAACCACCCAGAAAGCTGTGCAGGCAGACCATTCATCAGATGGCGCCCATCTGCAGCACTCTGCGCTGCGCTCTGCAAGTCTGACTTGATTAATTGGCAGCAGCTGCGTTTTCCTGCGAGCGAGACAGATCTGCTTCCCGCGGTGCACACGTGTCATGTCTGCGAGAATCCCCAAGGACTTCCGGGCCACGCCTGCCATCACTGCTCTGGCAGCACACCCGAAGCGATGTCTTTGTAAGTAACACCAGCAAGAGATAGCCGTCATCTCCAACACCAGCAAGAGATAGCCGTCATCTCCAACACCAGCAAGAGATAGCCGTCATCTCCACGAGGCTGACGGACAGGGCCCATGCAAGGGTTTATGTTGCTCCAGGTGAAGTGCCATTTTGATACACCCGCTCAGAAGCCTTTCTGGGGGGTTGAGGGGTGGGTTGAGGGGCCTATAGTCTTTTGGTTGTAGCCCCGGATAGAAGCTCCCGACATTAGTATAGCCCCAGATCTTTTCCAGACCTGAGCACCATTCCGTTAGGACGTGGGCAAAAGACAGCGCCTGCAAGGTTGCTCTCTGCTCCCCCCGTGCCTGGGGATGTCATTTAGGGGTCGCCAGAGGGCGCAACTGCGACCTATGAGGTCTCCCTTGCGACCTCTGACGTCTACCTTGCGACCTCTAAAAATAAAATACAAAAAAATAAAGAGATTTTTATTTTTTGTAATGCAAGCTCCTAGGCTGTGGCCAGCACCGTGTGGCTCTTTACTCCTGGAGTGGCTGGCTTTCTTGTTCAGGCCCCTTAAAAAAATGAAGAAAAATAAGGACAGGAGTGCCACAAGTCTAACACTTTCAGCACTGACCCTAAATACGAAAGAATAGGAATACCAAATAATGTGTCTTTCTGGAATTCTACACAATAATTGCTAGACTCCTTAAAGGTTTATTTCAGGCACACTTTAGGGGGTGAGTCACTGATTTAGTCTGTTCTTAAACGCCTCAACTCAGCCTTTCATCCTTCTGAGGTCGATAAATGAGTACCAACACAGGTTGGGTGATATTGGGTGTATATTTTTTCTATATAAAGCGATTGAGCGTAAGTGCTATATAATAACACATCATCATCATTTGGTCATGGGCGTCTGCTTGCATTCACAGTAATTTGGTAATATGGGCCTATACACACTGATCTTAACGATACATATGGCGATCCATTCTTGTATGAAATGTACATCACATTATAGTGATATTGTAACCATATTTTTCGTAGTGTACAATGCTATGTGATGCCACTTCCTGTTTTGTCAACAGGTGAAAGGTCGTGTTCCATCACTTTCCGCGAAATCACTTTGGGGTGGGGTCAAATGACATCACTTCCTGTGATGTCATCATGGGTCAAGGGTTGTGTGATATCATTTCTGCTACCCTTGGCATTTTGGTGAAATGACGTCCCTGCCCGTGCCCTGTGCCTATTTCAGAGGGACCCCCTGAAACCATCATTTTTCCTCCCGCCCCAAACCTCATCGCTCATGCGTTCCTCCCTGGCCCCATAGGTAGAACCTCGCCGCATTCTTGAGCATTGTCCTAAGCACAGCACTCTTTTGTATGACGGGTTTCTCTCTAATAGGATCGAGGCGGCTAACAGGAAATCAACCTCTACAGGAAAGAGAGAGCAAACCATAAGTGGTTCTCCAGCTATACACATAGACTCAGCTGGCCCTGAATGTACCTGTGTCACCCTGCATCACCTTTATTCCAGAGTGACAGGCTAGCTTACTGAGGTTCTGCACAGCTTTCATTCCCTGTCTTTATAAACATCACCATGCGTAGTCCGCCTGTTCACCCCAGCATGTTGTACCCCTCCTCACTCTTTATAGCACTATATTTTCAGGGTCTGCCCATTATTCACTTATAACATGAATACAAATAAATAAATAACAGGCTACAAACCAGCATATCATAACCCGATCTAGTTCTCTCTCTCGCTCTCTAGCTCTCTCTCTCTTTCAATCAATCTCCTTATCACTCCCTCGTCCCCTCCTTATCACTCCCTCGTCCCCTGTTTCCCTCTCTCTCTCACTCATTCTCTCAATCAATCTCCTTATCACTCCCTCGTCCCCTGTTTCCCTCTCTCTCTCACTCTTTCTCTCAATCAATCTCCTTATTGCTGTATCTCTTCCTCATCCCTCGCTCTTTTTTTCTCTTGCAAACAATCTCATCTTTTCTTCACCCTCTCTGTTTCTCTCTCTTTCCACATGACCAGGTAGAATGGGTGCATTCACTACAACACACACGAACAGTGGGAGGGGGTGCACACACTCCACCATGACCAGGGGGAATGGGTACATTCACTACAACACACACGAACAGTGGGATGGGGTGCACACACTCCAGCATGACCAGGGAGAATGGGTGCATTTACGACAGCCCACGCAAACAGGGGGAGGTGGTGCATATACTACAAAACAACGACAGGGGAGGGGGGTACAAAACAAAGGGTGACCAACGGAGGGTGGGTAGTATAACAAAATGATTCTGTTATAGACGGGTGAGATGTTCCTCAGTGTATGAGCTGCAGACCATTTCTGCAGGTATTTTTATATGAACTGTATATCTATATAGATTGGGCAGTACATTAATTCTGTCCACGTGCTTAGTTCCCCATTCACCATTGGCCCTTCCCCATTCCCATTTTTGCCCCCATAGGGCTCAATGGAAATGGGGAAGGCGGTAATTACGGTATCGCAAATTGCGGTACCGTAATTACCTCCAAGGTCCCTTTGCGGGTCCCGTCCTTAACGGCTGGTAAAACCAGCCGTTGAGGGAGGACCCGCAAAGGGACCTCGGAATTGGGCGGTAAGGGATTACCGGCACCAGTGCCCTTACCGGTACCGGTAATCCCTTACCGCCCGGGTCGTAATGAGGCCCAAGGAATGAAGTGGTATACACGCACAGCCACACCACAAGTACCATTATGGTAGCATTCCCTTTTCAACTCATGAGAGGACGCAGAGCGAACTCCAGATTCAGGCCGCTCTCTCTCCCCGACATCAGGGAAGACACCTCTGTGTCCATCCAAGGTATTTTATAAGGGTAAAGTAAAAATCTAAGTAAACACAAAGAGTTGTAAGATCAACGCAAAGCAACCCAGGACTCACAAATACAAAACTGAGACTCAGTCAAGATTAAATTCAACCACAAAAATGATGAGACATTCTTCAAGCTTGTAGCTCTGTACAAAAAAGGATGCATTGAACAAGCAGATGATGGATATCAAAACATTGATTTGATTTGTAGTTGTATTTATTGAAGGAACAATGATGCCAGTTTTAAAGTGAAATTACTTCCAATAATACATGTATAGATGGTGGAGGCATTCCGACGAAGGGTGCCTGTTCGATAGTACACAGATGAGAACAAGTGGTGAGCCAGTGTATGAGGGTGTAAAAAAGTGGGGGATATACCAGGAAGAAAACAAAACAAACAGAACAAATGGTGACTTTCAAAGGTTAAAATAGCCGTTGAAAGGATCCACAGTTGGGCAGTCTTTGATTGTGATGGGCAGTGGTTCTAGTGGAACGAGGTGATTGGGAGGAAGAGGTAAAGACAAGAGGAGGTACAGGAAGCATGGGACTGTGAGGTTGAGTGCAGAGGAGGATCGGAGGTAACAATATGGTGATTACATAGAAGAATTTGAAATGGGAGCGGTTGTTATGAAGAGCCAACCAGCATGTTGTTGGTTAGTAGAAGTGGGGGAGAATTTGGGCCGGTTGCAGAGAGTGCAGGTAAGTTGAGGAGTTTGTCTACAGAGAGGAAGGACAAGGAGTAGGTTTGAGCAGTAGTCATGTTTGCTGAGTACCAGGGTGGCGATTAGAGTTTTTGAAGAGTGATTAGTAAGGAAATAATTCATTTTCTGAATGTTGAGGAGGTTAATGCAAGCAGGCGAAGCAGTGGTGGTGATGAATTGTTGCAGTTGGAAGTCGCTTTCAAAGAGGACCCCAAGATTACCAGCCTTGGGTGAGGGAGCAAGAAGGTCAGGCAGAAAGCAGATATGAGAGGTGAGAGAAAGGGTGGCATTGGACGCTGGGGGAAAAATGACTACCATTTTTGATGAGTTCCGCATGAGGCAGTGGAGAGCCATGCAGTGATTAATTACAGTGAGACAGTTCATAATCCATTCTGAGATGGCTTGGATGAAGGAGGGCAAGGAGATAAAAATGTGAGTATCAGCAGAAAGGTGATAGGGATAGCTAAAGGATGAGATACGCCTTCCTGGGGTAGAGAAGTAGAGGGTGAAGAACAGAGATCCAAGGCCTGAATCTTGGTGGGTGCCGACAGGGGGAGGGCGAGGTCAAAGGTGTTGGTAGCCAAATGAATACATCATTCATAGGTATGGCCCCTCCCTCTACCCCAATATCATAAAGGTGAGAGACGCTATGCACTAATGCAATCATACCGGCCTTATCCTGAACAAATACAGGAAGCAGACATTCACTCACCATGAAGAAACACAGACTTAGGTCAAACCTGCATTTAGACATGCAGAATATTGTTTGCACCATAAAGACATGAAGAATATAACAAAAACAGTGTACATGTTGAAACACAACACAAATGATATACGCATATAGCTCATTAATACAGAAACCGAATAGTAAAAGGCAGCCATCTTTCCAAAAAGGAGGTCAGAGGACACACAAAAATGAATAGAAGGCTCTGAAGCTTCATGAGACCCAGAACTGCTGAATAAACAGCCTTGGGTATGGCGCAGGCAGTAGCTATTAGGCCCCTTGCCAAGGCTACAGAGACATTGGGGAGTATATTAAGGGTTCAGGAAGGAACACAACATCATTCCCAGGGACAAGACATACTTCTCTTAGATTAAATGAACCTTGTGTGGGATGGATCGACCAAGTCTCTAGTGGTTGGAAAAATAATAACGTTTCTATTAGCTAAAATCTCAACAAAGGCAGGATGAAATAATTCAGAAAATGGTCTTCTTCTACATGGACCCATAATTAAAAGAACAGAGTCTATTCATTAGGGCCCAACACTGGCAGGCACCTGCTTGGACACCCCACATGGTCCCAGAATGAAGGCGCCTAATAAGGTCAAATTCAAAGGAAAACTCTGGATTGTGGCCTAGGAATAAGGGATAGTGTCTAATTTAATTGAGAGAGAGCAGGTCTTGGGTTTCTCTCCTCCTCCCTTATTGCCAAGGTTGGTAAGTAAGGTGCCAACCAATGAAAACTCTTAACGTTGTGCCACCCAGTAAATGTTGCGTTGACCAATGAACTACCTTAAAGATGGCATGTATCGTCTAGTATCAATGTAGAGGTGGTCGCAGGTGGAGCCATCAGATTCAATATAGACAATGAGAGCACTAACCCCTATAGGTCCTATATGTACACTGTTCCCTTAATCAACCATGTGTCCTATAGGTTTTTTGTAACCAAGATTGTAATGTGACATCAATGATGACATGTTTTCTGTTTTTAAACCACTGTTATGCTCGAGAGGAGTTGATGTGGATTGTTAATAAAGCCGGGTTTTGATATTTACATTGATATTTCCATTTTTGTGTCTGGGATTTCCCGCCCACCACGTCCACTTAAACCGGGGTTTCCCGGCCCATCTTCACATATGGTAGGTTTTTGGATTGGTTAGCTAGGGTGCCCGGATTGTTGAGGTTTTCTGCCGTGGCCTGGAGACTATGGGATGACCTGTGGAGACCCGTGAATCACGCTTGAACTAAGGTCAACAGGATCCTCCTTGGAGAAAACCCTGTATGATCCCTGCAGTGCACCCCGTAGGGCAGAATGATACTGGCTACTTGAGGGAGGTTCGATACGGGACTCCTTCGGGTGATTCATGGATGTAAATATAGATCATTGATGTGACAAAACGGGGAGGGAACTGTTTGAATATTGAGAAATTGTGAAAGGATTGATTATATTGGAATACCTGTGACAAGGTTGCAGAAGAGGACGCACTAAACCTAGCACAAGGTATTATTTAGTGGTGGGAAATCCTGAGACAAGGTCGCAGAAGAGTGTGTTCAAAGCCCTCTTCCGGGTATGATAAGTGCAATGAGGATAGTCCGGAGGCCTTCTTAGGTTCCTTAATGAGTCTTTATTGTGAGTTACATTACAAGTTGTTATGGAGAGAACCACTGGGTCCCATCACCCAGGCTATCCAGTCCCCAACTGCCTCAGCTGGAACCTCCACCAGAAGTTACAGACAAAGATTCCACAAGGACATACTGAACATTCTAACAGACCACTCACTCACAGCAAGCACTACACAACAATGAAGAGATACGATTATCTCACTAGGTGTTGGGAAGATGGCCATAGTATGTTATGATATATTTATGTGTTTAGTGATAGCTGGCGCCAGCAGCAGGGTATAAAGTGGGTTGGCTTTGTGAAAAGTGAAGTTTTGTGTATATTGATGTATATCGTAGAGTACCTGAAGTTGTGGTTTGCACCACAAGGGCATGGTCCAGAGCATGGGTGGCATTTGTGGTGCCTGCACAAATAGTTGTTTTAGCAAAGAAGATGTTAGGAGGTGACGTAGAAGTGCTGGAAATGAGAGAGAAATATTGTCGGAAGGAGAGTGTAAAGGAGAAGTGGAGATGTAGTAAATTTGAGGTTATGTTAAGGGCTGGTAACTATCGGTGGTCTAAACTGTGACGTGCCATTTTGGGAGATACTCCTCTTGTGCATTTATGTAAAGCATTACCTCGGTACAAGGGCAAGATAATTAAATATCACACCCAGTGGGTTTGTGATACTGCTGGCAAGATGTCCATGCCTTGGCCCCAGGAGGGAACCCTTTCAAGATCAGTGCTGCAACACATGACCCCATATTTGCATGCCACACACAATGGGAAAAAGTAACAGAAACGATTGGCCATTCTAGAACTGTGCAAGACGTAGAGGTAAGAGATGGAAGAACCACCGTGAGAAAGTAGATGCTTAATCAGCATGAAGGGGAGGGCACATCACCCTCAGCTCCTCCTCCTCCCCAGGGCATCGATTCATATGCCAGAGTACAGGGACTGTACCTATTGAAAGAGTTAAAAGCAGCAGCAGGATACAGAAACCCACACAAATGCACACCCTGCTTCCAACAGCAAAGATGTTTTAAATGGAGCGAAAATAAATAAACAGAATCTGGTGTCCGCGCGCGATAAATATCGTGAGTGCTATGAGCTGCCGTCAAAATTGACAGAGGCTGAGGAGGAGATCTGGATACAGAGAGACAGGTAGGGCAATAGGGAAGAGATAGCAATTGCCCAGAATGAGCGGGTAGCAGGACAAATATTGCTTAAATTAGACAGAAGAAGCATGGATGATTCTAAAGAATGAGAACAGGAAGTGAGAAAGAGACAGGAGAAAGAAGAGGAAGAGAAACAAGTACAAGAACAGGGGGATCAGGAAAGAAGAGAACAGGAAAAGAAAGAAAGAGAATGGGAAAGAAGCCAAGAAGCAGAGAAGGAAAAGAAATGTGGGGTAGATAGAGAGAAGAAAACTGAAAGAAAAGAAGGGAACAGAGGTTAATAAAATTGAAAGGAGAAATGAAAAAGAAAAGGAAAGGGCAGAAAAGCAAAAGAAAGGGAAAAAAGACAGGGAGAAGAAAAAGAAAGGCAACATGAGGTAGAGAGAGAGGTAAAGGGCAGAAGAAAGAGACAGAGAGATAGAACAAGAGATGGAAAAGAGCAGAGTGGGGGTGACAAAAAGAAATCAGTGAGTTTGTTGTGGGATGTAGGCTCCTTCAAGAAAGAGATGATTAAGGAGCAAGTGCAGAGAGAAAGGGAAATGAGTTTAGAAAGTATTCTTCCTGGAGTGACAAGAGGAGGGAGAAGTCATGCGAAGGAGGATTGGTAATTTGTATAGAAACAGGAGGGACAGTGCTGTCCGTAGTTTAAGTCAGTGCATAAGTGATTCTCCACAGAGGGGGCAAGGGAGTGTTTTGGAAGAAGTGATGAGTGGACAATATAGGACAATTCCCCTGAAGAGACAAGAGTTTGAAGACAGAGAAGATGAGGGAAGTGATGAAAATGGCAATATGATGTTTATGAATGAGGAAAGAGAGGAAGATGGGGAAGTGGAGGAGGGAGAGACTGTACAAGCTCCTTCACACAGGCTTAAGGGGGAGAGAGAATGTGTTTGGGTTTGGAAGTATCAGAGCCGGTAAATGTGGCAGCCTTCATAAGGTATGATCAAGAAGCCTAGAAGACAGAACACCTTATGTGAATAGGCTGAGAAACTTAGAGGTGATGCAATTCTTGTTGCTAGAGAAGCGGGTGGATAACTGCAATATATTCCATGGCCACAAATGGACAAGAATAATTTTATCTCTAAGCTACCAATGTTGACATCAAGCACAGGCAAATGGATATATGAGTTAGAAAGTATGACAGCAGGAATGACATTGGTGGTAGGTGACATAAACAGTTTTCTTGCTACCATAATAGGAGAGAGGGCAGCTGATATTTGGGGATGAGCAGGTTATTCTGGAATGACGGCTCAAAACACTCCTCATGACAGAGCACCTTTTAACAATTGTAGGGCCAATGTATGGAGGGCATTTTGGGTACAATATCCTGATTCGTCACACAAGAGTGTGATTATGACACGCAAAATGCGTGATGTCGAGGACCCAATTGTGTATATTCAGGAGATTGAAGAAAAATGGAGGCTCGAAACGAGAGAACTGTGGGATAAAACCATATCTATTTTCTGTCATATATTGGGTCAGGGGCTGCCTGAGGTGCAGGGACAATTACAAATGATAGCGGGAATGGAAAAGAAGCCATGGCCAGAGATTCAGTTAACCATAGATCACCATTGCCGATTGAAACAAGAGAAAGCCAGAAAGAAACTTGAGGAAAGAAAGCTAGAAGAAGCAAAACGAGTTCCCAAAAAAGTATCAAAATTATCCGTGGAAGGAGCAGTGTTAACCAGAGGGGAGGGGCTGATTACACAGAAGGCATACGAGGTACAGACAATTGCTGGTGGGATATTTACAGGGCAACGAGAATATAATTATTTTCCTTGAGGAAGACAAGGTGTATCCAGAGGTATAGGATTTGAATTTCAGGATCCACAGGGAGGAATATAAACCAATGGGGGCAGTCTAGGTTTGGAGGACAGTCTCAGCAGTGTTGGATATGTGGGGAAATGGGGCACATTTCCAGAGTGTGTAGAATCAGGGGAGGGTTGCAGCAGAATTGGCAAGACCCATGAGGGGGTATAGCATATCCTCCACCGTATAGCACAGAACCATTAGACCCACCAGAATATTATGTCCAGGATCACACACAGTATCAAACACATGCACCACATGCACCACAAATGCAACCTGCACAACAACAAAAGCTGATGCAAATGCAGCAAGCACCAGTACAAACACAACACCCCCCCCCCATAGAGACACAGCAAATACCGATGCAACCACAAGCACCTGTAAATCAGAACACAATGACATCATAGATTACGAACCCAGTGCCCCAGGCAGCAACACCTAAAATTGGGTATGTGACCGTGATGGGACAGAATCCTTTCACCAGCACAGGGATGAACCTTTATCCACAATAAGGCAGCCCACAGAAAGTCTTGATGCATTCAATCCTATCAGTTACACCAGATGCACAAGAGGAAGCAAGAGTCGGAGTTACCATAGGTGGCAACACATTTTCCTTTCTTGTAGATACAGAGGTGACTACGTCCTGAGTTAAGGGGGGAAGATACCCTATGTCAGGCACTGCCATTAATGCACAAGGTTTCAGGGGCGACAAGTACGGTTCCTTTGACAGATGACTTATCTATCACTATAGCTATGCGATTATTATACTCTCGCAAGACACCAGTCAACATATAAGGAGAGATCTGACGAGCAAACTGAACATAACAATATCCTTCACTGACCAAGGGATAATGTGTTCCACTCCGGGGAATCATTATATAAATGTAAAAGAATGAATACCAGTATTGTATGGGCAGAAAGTGCAAAGGGATGTGCCATTAGACCCAGAAGTATTCCTTTATGGAGTACACATATTGTTAGAATGGCTTCCTAGAATAAGGGGCAAACTGTTCTAATTGATAATGAGGGAAAACATTGGAGGACTGTGATAGCTCTTGACGAGAAATAAAGATTGACCGATCTGCGAGATGAAGACTTGTTTACAGATGATGACTCATGAGGAGGTAATGTTTAACATAAGCCACACCTATCAGCTAAAAATTGTGAACAGACAAGTACCGCTGAGAATGTCATTCACGCCTTGAAACACTTGTGTATAAGCGCGTTATAAATGCCATATCATATCATGCATATCAGATTGGTAAAAAAGACACTGGGCCTCATTATGACCCTGGTGGTATGGGGTTAACGGCACTGGTAGAGCTGCCGGCACCGTTAACCCCATACCACCTCATTACGAGGTCCGCTCTCGGGACCCTCTCAGGATGCCTGGTTTTACCAGATGTCCTTAGCTGGTCCCGCGAGTGGCCCGCATGCTAACAACGGGCCCAGCATTAATGGGCCTATTGTTTGCATGCTCCCCATTCCCATTGAGCTCTATAGGGGCTCAAATACGAATGGGTATGGACCGGTACGGGTTCCTTGAATGGGGAAATACCGGGCCCTCCAAGGTCGGAATGGCACGGTATTTCCCCATTCAGGGAACCCGGCCCTTATTAAGGGCATGGCTACCTCCAAACTCGTAATGAGGCCCACTGTCCTTTCTCCAGAAAGTTTTGGCACAAGTACCAATGATATTGTGGACCAATGGTCCATATGACGTTACCCTATTAAAAGGAGTAGGAGCAATGAAAATTCAACTAAAAGCAGGAGCTATTCTTCCATAGGTGAGACAGTGCCCAATGTCAAGAGAAGCAGATGAAGTCAATTAACAATGCCATATCCGCTTCAGTACAACAAGGAATATTGGTGCCATATTACCCATGTAACACGGCAGTGTCCTCAGTGAAAGAATCTATGGGGTTTGTGGAGATTTATTCAGGATTTACAGACCTGAAAAACATTGTTGAAGTAAAGTTCCCATTGTTCCCAAACCCTGCCACTATATTGTGCAATATCCCATCCAGAGCTCAATATTTCACTGTGATTGACCTAAAAAATGCATTATTTTCAATCCCCCTTCACGAAGAGTCTCAAGACTTGACCTATTACAGGGGCAAGTGGAAATACGCATGGCTTCCTCAGGGGTACTGACAGTCCATCTCAATCTTTAACCAAGTGCTCCAGATGGACATAGGAAATGTACACCTGGACAGTGTAGTGTTACAATATGAAGATGGCATTTTGGTGTGCAGTGAGACAGAAGAACAATACAGGAGAATCTCAGACATTACAATATTACCAGAAATAGGTCCTGTATATAGGCCAGTTAATATCCCAAGAAGGAAGAAAAGTGAACCCCGAGAGAGTAGAAGCAACCATGAAAACAGCCAGACCAAAAAATAGTGAGGGAGATGTAGTAATTACTGGGCCTCTGCAATTACTGCAGGGCATGTGTCTTTGATTGCAGTACATATGTCAGACCCCCCTTAAAAGGACTCACGGAAGCTCAGAAGGATGACAGTGACATAGAAGGACAGGTGAAATGATAGAAGCGTTTAATTAGTTAAAATGGCAATATGCCCAGCACCCTTGTTAGGGATCCCTGATTATAATCCAGAATTCCTATTGTTCTCCCATTCAAATGGAGTAGTAATGACAGCATTCCTCACACAAAGAACTACACTGGGCCACAAACCACTTTCATTTTATAGTGGGAACTTAGATCCAGTAACGAGAGGCCATTATTCCTGTGAAAAAGCGTTAGCGGCAGCAGATTTTACAATTGAAAAGTCTGCCAGCATTAAAATGGGCTGTACAGTAACATATGTAGAGCATGTCCTGTTTGCAATCCTTGAAAAACCAAAGAGTACATTAAACACACAGAGCACCGTTGGTTATGAGGTAATTATATCAAATCCAGTGATTAAAAATGTCAGGTGCAGAATGGTTCATCCAGCGATATTCATAGCAGAGCCAGTAGAGGAAGAGGAAGGAGACTACATGCATGACTTGCACCAAGTACACTGAAAATGATTAAATACCACACATTACAGAAAACTCCCTAGGAGTTGGGAGGTCCTCTTCATTGATGGTTCATCGTCAATTGTCCAGAGCACAGGCACATGGGATCAAAGTGGTAAAAGTAAAACTGAATGGCAACTTTGTAACAGTGGTAAGTGCGAGATTGCCTTTGCATTTCTCAGCACAAGCAGCAGAATAGGTAGCGCTCATTTGCAAATGCATGAAGAAGAGGTGGTAACAGTTTGTTCTGGCTCTGCCTACCTGACGTCACCAGTACATACAGGACTGTCAAGGCATGACTTGTTACATGCAGAAGGTACGGCAGTGCAGCATGTGCCATTATTGGACTGGCTCATAGATGCACTACAGCTCCCATCGCAGTGAAGTGCACAGCCCATACTAAAGGTACAGATTTGATTTCCCGCTGCAATGAAGCTGCTGACTTACAAGCAAAAAGAGAAGCATATTATCCTCAAATATCTGGATTTGATACTGCATCAAATAAACACATAGGAGTACAAAGCATTGTTAATGAAAGAAGGCTTTCATGTATTACCTATAGCACAAATTGAGTTGCAAGGATGAGCCCCAGCAGAGGAGCAAGAATTGTGTAAGAGACAAGGGTGCTTAGTGTCCCCCCACAGATGTAATGTGGTGGCAGGACCCCACCGGGAAACCAGTTATGCCCCTGGGACTACTTAAAGTAGCATTAGATCAACTGTACTACCCACTGCACACAACAAAGGAGTGTCTTGCAGCCGTTGTCTCGGAATAATGGTTTATGCCCAATCGGGCAGAGCATGTGGCTGCCTTTATTGTAAATTGCCTAACTTCTTAAAAATACATAGCCGGGCACACAATACAAACAGTGAGAGGAGCAATACCCTGTCCTTACGGACCCTTCCAGCATTTGCCTATCGACTGTGTAGATATTGTCCAAGTATGTAATGGCTACAGATACATGCTAGCAGTCGTATGTGCCATTGGATCAAGGCCGGTCCATTCGCACATCCGGATGCCACATGTGCTGCAAAGTTCCTCATACATAAGGTCTGCCCAAGGTGGGGAGGGTGCTGATAATGGACCACATTTTGTAAATGAAGTTTTCAAGCACATCACAATTCTGTTTATTATTAAGGAACATTTTCTTCTGCTTATCACGTGCAAACAAACGGTCTATACAAGCACCTCAATGGCCTCCTTAAAGAACATATTGCCAAACTGAAAGTGACCCAGAGAAAAGGTTGGCTCCATTGCCTACCCTTAGCCCTACTTGCACTATGTAATCAGCCGAGCTCAGACCATCACCTGACTCCTCACGAGTCGGTGACAGGACGCTGCATGTGCATACCTCCTGCTCCTCCCACTCGAGCGCAAACGGATGCATATAATGTGTCCAATGTACTCAGAAATGAAATGCATGATTATTTGAGTGCTATGATGGTGAGTGTAGCTTTTATATCTCAAAAGCTTTGTGTACTGCAGGGGACGTCGAAGAAGATTGATGAAGACAACAAACAAATTGATCTGAATAAAACCCCCATTGTTGTATATGGGGGATCAAGTATTCATCAGTAACTTTGTGGGACAATGGCGCTAGCGATGTTTTTAAGGACCTTACTTGGTACAGGAAGTGACTCCAATTGCAGTGAAAGTACAAGGAAGGCGTGCTTGGTTGCACATAGGTGACGTTAAACCCTATAAAGGAGAGGCCAACCTGCCGCAACTCACTGAAACCATAGGTGAAGAAGAAACACCACGTGTCCAGAGGAGATCTACCACTCGAGTCAACCAACAACCAAAGAAATAAGAAAGAGACAATATTTCTTTGCCATTTGATAATAACCGAAGGAATGATGTAGTGGACATTTCTTCTAAAAGTCATACCTGCATATAACATGGAGCAGCGTTGTAGGTCAGGGCACATGTTTGTATTGAGGGTCTGCATTTCAGAGGTGATCCAAGATTGAGATAGGGATGGAAAGGTGCGAATGTGCATGCAGGACATTGTTGGTCAAATGTAATCATAAGTGCATAGTGAAAGTCAGAAAAAGCATGGCCAATGGATGATGCGAGAATAGTCCCAGACACACGCAAGACTGGTCTCATACAACCTCTTTTGAAAAAAGCAACCCTAGATCCAGATGACCTGGCCAACTACAGGCCCATTACGAACCTCCTGTTTATTGGCAAAATCTTGGAAGAACTAGTTGCTACACAACTACTCGGCATAATCGAACAACTCCACCTCCTGAATGACTATCAGTCAGGCTTCCACCCAAAGTGTAGCATTGAGAAAGCCACCATCCAGGTGGTGGATGATGCTCTCCAAATCATGTATAAGGGTGACTCATGCATCCTTGCCCTCCTTGACCTATCGGGTGCATTCTACACCGTCGACCACAGCATCCTTCTCTCCCTCATTGCTGACAGAATGGTTTTCTCTGCCAGTGTCCTGAATTGGTTTACTCCTACCTCTCAGGCAGACACCAGGCTGTCTATATGAACTTGTTGCATTCTAACAGACTCCACTCCCCCAAGGCTCTATCCTCTCACCAATCCTTTTTAGCCTTTACATGGAGCCTCTGGGTACTCGCCTCAAAGATCCCAACATAGCCATCCACCAATACGCATATAAACTCAGTTGTACAACAGAGTAAATAGCACACAGGACATCATTCATCTCTGTGATCATCTAGCCATCATCCAGTCCTGGAAGTCTCAAGATAAACCTATCCAAAACTGAATTAATCCTCATTGGTGTGCCTGCTAAAAAATAACTTGTCTAAAAATGTGTCAATGATATGTGCCTAGAAGGATTTGATCCTCAACTCTCAGACTCAGATAAATCCTTAGGCTTCATGATTGACAGCAATATGTCCTTCCAGAAACACATAACTCAGAAGGCCCAAATAGCCTTGCTCAGAATCTCTTACCTTTGTAAAATCAAACCCTTAATTCTGCTCTAGAACTTCCAGACCGCAGTGCAGGCCTATGTGATCTCACACATCGATGGGGGAAATGCTCTCTTGAAAGGGCTCACAGATGCTCACATGGCTCCCCTAAAAGCAGTCCACCACGCAGCAGTACGTCTTATTACGAGAGCACGGAAATGTAACTGAATTACCCTCATACTACGCAAACTACATCGGCTTGCACTCTAAACCAGGAAACTTCTCAAGACTGCACGTATCATTTACAAAGCGGTCACAAGCATCACACCAGCATTCCTGGTGGCTAAGCTCCACATATCTGGTGGCACACTTTCCTCATTCAGGAAATCGACCAACCGGCTTGAATCACAACTTGTCCACAAAGAGAGGACCTGCAAACAATCCTTCTCTTTTCATGCATCAACTCTCTGGAACTCTGTCCCGGTGTCAGCTCGGAGTGCCCCCACAATCCTCCAATTTCACAAATCTCTCAAAACATGGCTCTTTCAACAACACCTGACAAAGTGCTAATTCCAATGGATGCACACACTGACGCAGACCTCACAGTACTCTGCTAGTGTGAAAAGATGTCACCCAAAATGCCCGCTACCCACACTATGCACAGCGCTGCTGCTGCTCTCGAGCTAGGTCAGCGCTTTAAATAATAACATTAAAATAAATAATTAAAACAGCTATTGAGTGATTCTGCCTTCTCTTTTTCCCAATCAGAGCTAGGCAAAGATTTGCAGTTTATTAGTTGCCTTTAAAAACAAACACTTGCTTCTCATATTGCTTCAGGGAATTAGTTTTCTGCTGGCCTCAATCAATTACCAATTATGTATCAAAACCAACAGGGTCTAGGATCATTAAGTTTAAAAATAGAATGAACGTAAACATTTTTCTTTCGACCTAAAAACAACCCTTTACTATTATTTTTAAAGAATGTCTTTGGACCTCACCTTAAGCAGAAGATCCTTTCATTAGCGCACTTTGAATGGTACACAGATTACTCCAACAGGCTTGAATATTGGGCAACATTAAAACATTAGTGCCATCAACGCTCGTTCTGTAGAAGAATTACATTTGTTGCATAGCGCGTTGTTAAAGGGGTACATCATTCGTAAAGATGAGACTGCAGTCACAAGTAAGGTAGGCAACTTCTTGATCCGGGTTCAAGTTACAAGTCTTCAAGATACAGGTAAAGGTAAGAACATTTGGATTAAGAGATGCAGCGCCTCATCATAGCCTTGGTGGTATCCCAGCGGTAATTTTGGTTAGATACCACCAAGGCTATTAGTGTTACCGCTACTTGGTCCAGTACTTTTAGCGCCAGATGCCTAGTAGTGGTAAGTCAGTAATTCCCAATTTATGGAGAGTCCATAGTACTCTATGGGGATTTTCGGAGCTATTATCGCTGGCGCTAATAGCGCCGGCAGTAATAGCACCGAAAACAGGCAGAAAGCTGGAGATTTACCTCAGGTAAATCTCCAGCTTTCCGCCCAAACTCGGGATTGGTTGGAAAGGTAATGCAGTGGTATTGCGATACTGATGCATTTTTGCCGCTCAACCCAACTCCTGATGAGGCCCAAAGAGACATTCACCGGCACTCTACTTCTCAGGCTGCTCACTTCCAACTGACATTCAAGGAACACCCAAAGGAAAACACTCACTCAGCATTCCATGTCCCAACATTCCATAGGCATTCACAGCTCACAGCATCAGACACAAGGGTAAAAGCACATCCCAACGCGCATCCACATATTAATATCTAGGATATCCCCCCACATTCTACTCATGTCACAAAATAGCAGCATTGCCTGGCGTGTAGTATTCTAAATCTAAAGCAAGCAAAGCAAGCATACAGCGGACATCTTGTACGGGACATAGCTATGTTTAATCCCTATTCAGCTATCAGGTTATCTCTTTTTTTACCGCCTCAAGAATGGGAAGAACTTCTCCAGAGAGTAGGAGTCAGGGGATTTTAAAGCTTAGACGAAGGGAGGATATGAATTCCTTTCAGATGTGTTCCACAGGGGAAATATTCAATATTTTGGATCATGTAAACAAGTGTTTAGGGTGGTGGAAAAGGAATGTATCAGGTATTTTGAACTGAGACATTGGGCCTTTTCGAGAGCGAACAGAGAAGCTGCCGCCTGCTCCCCTCAATGCATCACAAGGCTTGATCTCTAATAGATATATGATCTTAACTATAGCAGTTGAAAACTGAACTCCCTAATATATATCATCCTAGCCTAGAGATCTAGGATGGGTCCTCTTTGATGAGACATGGATGGATATCTGGAGAAGGAAAACACAAAGTTCATGAGTGCCCAGTCTTCAGAGCCAGGCTTTAAGATGCTTTCACAGTGGGACTAGGGGCAGGCTTATGCTTGTGGCGGCGTGCAGCTGACGGCTTGTACATGCACATATGGTGGTTTTGGGAGGAGATGGTAGACGTAGTACGGGAGGTCTCGGGATGCTGATATCCTTGGAACGAGCAGCATGTTTGCTGGGTGAAGTGTTGGTTGCTTTGACCTATTGGGGTAAGGGGGAGTACAATTAGTCTCAAGGTCCTTCTGACCACTTAGAATACTGTAGCAAGTTTCTGGAGATCTGTGTGCATACCCACATGTTATGATTGCTTGGAGAAAATGCTGACTATGCTGATGTAAAAAGAAATGACATGATTGTCCAAAATTAGATAGCCTTGTTTTTTGTAGAATAGGATGCTTTTTGAATTATGTTGCAGGCCATTATAAATACCATACCTGCACGGATAGACTGCATGCTTTACGCCAATTGAATGGTCTGTAAAGGGGGTAGTGGGAGGGCTCCTCTCCTCATGGGGATTTCAGGATGATGTTCCTCTCATATTGGATTGTTGGTTGGTTGAAGAAGGGGACTAAACTCTAATAACTTGAAATCTAAATGGTCAGATTGAACTGACCATGGCTGAAGTTATGGGGGTGTCATTCAGATTTGTCTTTGTTCGACTATTATTTTGAATTTCACCAATGTACTTTATTTTCTGTGCTGTTTCTTCTCTAATGTGTTGTTTTCATAAATATAATTAAAAAATATGTTGGTTACAAAGAAAATCAAATGGGACACATGCATAAAAATGAATTGTATTCATCTATTCTTCTTTATACTTTAAAAAGGAGGTTTCAGATGCATAATGTAAGTACAATCACCACATAACTTAAAATGATGTAAAACGTCACTGCATAAACCAATTAGGTTTTTAATTCACATCAAACAATGAGCAGACCCACATATCAAGCAGATTCTTGGGATGTGATTAATCTTGTAGAGGAACTTCAATTTGATGTTGTCCATGATCTGTTAATCAAATTAGATACTGAAAGTTTATATAATTAAATTCCTCAGGGGAAGGCAGTGAGAGGGCTAAGATGCTATATGGAGGAGAGGGATTTCCCTCACATAGTTCCAACAGATTGTATCCGTGGACCTTTAGAAATAGGTCTGAGTAAGAATTATTTTAAGCTTAAGAATCAATTCTTTCTACAAATGAAGGGTGCCTCATTGAGCTCAGCATGTGCAACCAGTCAAGCCACATATTTGATATCCAACTTTGAAGCATTATATATTTTGTATGAGGGCAACACCGTTTTCAATCTATACACCTTTACAAGATATATATATATATATATTCACACAACATTTAAATTATTTTGAACAAAAGCATAGCTGAGATCTCATAATTTTTTGTAAGGGATATATTGATTGGATCAGAACCTAATGTTTTCAGCTTCTATTAGAGCCAGAGAAATAGCATACCTAGATCTATTGATGGACGTCTGGCAGTAATATTATTTAGGAAACCTACAGTTAAAAATATTATCTTAAATTTCATCATCCTAAGCTACTGTCAGGTCAATAAAAATGGTCAGTGGAAGAAACCACCAACTTCCACTTGACAGCAGTAGCCATAGGACAACCCTCCCTCTTTGGTTGGCTTAGATGCTGGAATTTTGAATAACAGGTTACCACGAGGCAACAAATGGAGGAGAAGTGGGATAGGAAAATATTGTGGATGGGGATGGGATAATAGGAAACCCAGAAAGATGACTGGGAAACAGTTTGGTATACTCAGGAGATTTTCTTGAGAAAATAAATGACCAGTCATATGATCAACCTTCACAGCGTTTACACACTCATACACAAAATTGATGAAGGGGACCCAGTTACCTATTTAATAGAGAGGAAGCAACACTTAGTTTGTGGGCTAGGCACGAGTCTGGTTCTGCAGCACAGGCCTGTTGCACAGCAAGTCCAGATAAATTGAGTTAGCATTAGCAAGTACAAGCGCTAGAGTCAGCACTCCCTATAGTTAGCTGGAATCCAAAGTGCTCATAAAACAATAAGCTTTAACACTGATTTTTGGATGACAAGATGTGTTAGCACACACATATTCAGTCCTTGAGATTTCTAGGAATATTTGTGATTCTGTAAAGTCACAGAACCGCTTTCTCTGTTTTGCTGTGACAACAGTGCCAAAGCACTTAAGTGCCGCAGCACTATTGAACCTACGCAAAACATCAAGTGGTGCAAAGACTCTGTTATGTAATATGGCCACACACAAAAAAATGTACATCCCTACATATCACTATAGTACTGAGCTCAGTTCCTGGAACACAATATTTGGGCCCCCATGGCATTGTTACTCATGAAAGAGGAACTCTCTCAAGATTGCTGCAGGTGGGCTGCTGGAACACGGCCGTAGAAGTACAGGATCACTGGAGTTGTGATTTCAGGTTACAGGGCAGCCTTCAAAGTGTGTCATCCGCTCCCAGGAGCAAAGTTCCCTCTAATTATTTTTCTCTATGTGCAGAACTGGTTTGCTGTTGTGCGCACATTATTCTCCATGTGTGCAACTGACTAATGAGGTAAGCCACTTTGTGAGCATGCGTATTTAGTGAACTGCCGTTGCAGAAGAGAGTTTGGAAAGGAATTTCCTCTTCCCAGCCACAGCAATATTTGACAAAATCTACAACACTTTTCAAAACACATAGGCTAAAATGAAATATGTCTCATGGTTGAACAGAAAACTCATCAACCAGTCCAAGACTTCAACATCTGCCACAGTACCTTGCAAACGTTTTATGCCACTGGAAAATCACTCATGTGTACTACAAAACACAAATATCTCTTGTCATAAACTGATGTGGCTGTCAAGAAATTCAGACCGAATACATTTGCTGATGGATTAATGGCTATTAAAAGCAATGTGTCAAAAAACATACTGATAGGAGTTCAAGTGCCACTTTAATGAAGTCATTCAAGGGCCAGGAGAACATACTTCTAATAATTGGTCTAAGGATAATAATTGCAGCAGAATAACTGATGATCAAATATTAATGTGCCTATGATTACTATCCACATTAAGATGTCCTTTGGGTAGTGTTTACACCAGCCTTCCAGCTAAGAGACATTTACTCCCTAGAAAATGAAACGGCGCCCAACAAAAACGAGAAACAATGAACATTTTGTTGTTTCAACCCACAACGCTCCACTGATATTTATCCGAATTAGTGACCAGTAGAGCAGTGGCATAGGAAGGAACTCTTATAATATTAATGCCTGATCTCAACATGAATTATAAGGGGAAGAACATCTTTTAATAAGCAATGGTTATCCCTATTGGCAAAGCTAATTACTTTTTACTCCCTGAAAAATCATTTGATTCCAAGTAGGGAGCACAATCTGATTAGAGCCCTGCGTATACCGCTGACATAGGAAGTTAAATGAGAGGGCAAATAATAAAGTCTATAGTTTTGTCCACCCTTCTTCACCACAGCTTGGATAAAATTAAATAGGAGCCTTACTGAGGTCTATTATGGAGCCCTGCTGAAGATCATATATATATATATATATGCCTTTTAAGTTAATAGCATCAATTCATCAGAGATACAAATGATTGAATGTCTTCTTCTGTAACAATCAATCCCTCTTCTGTAATTATTTATCAGTTAAATAAGATGCAGGGAGATGCTAGAGACGATACACACAGAACACATGGTTACATTGAAAAGCCCTCAGCAGCTGAGCATAGAAAGAAAAAGAAGGTGTATTTCCTTCAGTGTACTGCCGAAACATCCGACTTGGTTTTTGAAATTCGCTGCTTTGTTCATCACCCCCAAGGAGTGATGACCTGACCTCTTCCACCATTAGCCTTCCCCGGCCCCTGTGCTAGCCTTCAATACTAGTTGATAGAGCACTGTAAAAAGTGAGGAATTGTAGCAGTAAAGACTCACTTGGATATTTGCAGACCCTCAATAATTTGCAAGCAAGGCATATTTAATGCCTCAGCATATTATGTGCATTTTAAGAATGTCATAACTCTGCATGTACGCAATTCTTTTGCAGTGCATACAAGATTGTTTGCAAAATACCCGATCCTTCTATCATTGTGTAGGATTACACAGTGCTCAGTGAAACAGTTTTTGCAAGCAGCGAGCTACCATATAATGTGTGAAGGTCTATGCCCAAAGGAACTCTGAACACTTGGAAACGAGGCAGATTGTGCAAAAAGCATTCTCCTGTCTGAATATCCAATTCCCTGATACTATGGACGAGTAATCCCAGGCATAGTCCACACTCATTTTCCCTTGTAGGCAAAGTAAATGATATTGTAATGACATTTGTCTTCTCAAAATCCTTACAGGGCGAATTAATATTTGAGTTTATAATGCATTAACGTGCAACAGGGCCGCTTCAAAGCACTTGTGTGACATATGTACAAATAAGAGGAAGTATGGGATTAGGTTATACATCCAGGTAGTCTGCTTACTTATAGTCAGTATCCAATATTTTAGCTGGTAGTTCGATTGTATCGTGTGGATGATGCTTTTGGTAAGGCACAATGAGTAACAGACATTCTGGCACCTGAAAGTTATTCATATTATTCATATTACAACAAACATAAAACAAGTGGATGTAGGTACACATCTGCTAACCTTTCGCAGAGCCAAGAGGAAGAGTCAATGTTGCCCGGTACTATCTTAATGTGTTCTGGGGCAGAAGTTAGAGTCATAAGGTAAAAGTGTGGTAGAATCAAGCTTAGGAGTCCTGGGTGGGGAGGCAACATTATTTGGTTAATGTGTGCAGGCATTTCTTGGTTATATTCTTCTGTTCATGGAGCCGGTTTTTCATATTAGTTTTTAACCTCTTATTTGTGTAATTTGCTGTTAGGGATTTTAGGCGTTTATAGTCACCCTTGCATAGTAGTTAATGCAAATTATCAGAATATCAAGACTAGTTGCTCATTTTAAAAGAAAGCTACTTTCAATTAACTGCTGTGGCTTGTGCCTTATTAAATATTTTTGAATAGGTGAGCATTGTCTGTGTGCGCTACTAAAAATCTTCTGGGCGGCACCCAGAAGGAAACTGGGCAAGCGCACATGCGCACCCCTTAGAAGGAACACTGCCCGGAGTACAGCTACTGAGGGGGTTCAACGGTGAAATAAGTAAGACCAGTGCTTGTTCATGAACCGTAACACCCAAAGAAAATAACAAGTATTAGTTGTGTCCATTTCCTGGCCTTTTGAGCCCTGTAATGATGTGAGACCCCACACAGACTCTGGGGTTTGCAACAGGCAGTGTTGCGGTTTCCAAGCATTTCTTTGACCACAATCCAGTTCACCATTGCCAACCACTCCCCCACTACTGACAGCCACCAAGGAAGAACATTCCCTTTGTGCAGTATTTAAGGTCTATGTCTGGCATATTTCAAGTGTCAAGCAGAGATCAAAGTATCACCTTTTGGGGAGAGACTATCGGAAATAATTTCTAAAATGATCTATGGAGATAGTGAGATGTATAGAGAGAATCACCATCCTGGCAAAGAAACCACAATAAAACAGGTTAATAGGTTACATGTGTCACAGGATTTGGCAAACATTGGAATGATGTTAAGAATTTGATTTCATGATATTGGCTGAGATGCAATGCATGTAAATTTCCTTCAAGGTGGGAGAAACCAGAAATTGGCCACATGTACGAATTGTGCGACAGGGGGATTAATTCTACTATGGAACATGGGTTGAAGACGTCTTTTTCCGAATATGGCATGTTTTGGTGTATGTCAGTAGTACAAATCTGTTGGAGTAACTGGTGCACCGTTTAAAACTCACTGAATGAGAGGATCTTATGCATAAGGTGTGGCCCAACAATAATAGTCACTTGTTTTTTGCAGTCGTAAAATGTGTTGTGCAATTTTAGTGAGCCTACACCATTTGGTGATGAAACAGAATGTGTAATTGATTCGGGCCAGCAGAAAATAAATTCCCTGAACAATATGAGAAGAATGTTTTTGCTTTTCACAGAAACTGAAGAGAACTTAAAAGTTAGTAGTGATAACCAAGGAATGTGCTGTCATTTTTGTTGCTTAGTTTGATTGTGAAGCAGAAACTGCTGAATCACTGTGCAGTAGATTTCATACAGTGTCTTGCATTATGGCACGGGTAGTTAACTTTCTGAGCCATGATCTACAGAAAATGTGAAATAATTTAAATAAGTGGCTTAAACATATTGTGGTTTATCTCTGTCCTTGAAAAATGTCTGTATTTAATTTGGTTTTCGTGTTTGTAGTAATGATTAAAACAATGTTGTCCTGATGAAGACGATCTGAAATTAAGCGGTGTTCCGTCAAAACTAGTTGTTATGTACTTTTTTTGTTTTATTTTTAAAATGTGTTCTAGGCTTTGCATGCCATTGAGTTCATATTTGTACTGTGAAATTATTGTGTTGGTTGTTTTATTTTGTATATAATTGTGATGTGAATAGTTGTATTAATATAGCGAATTCATAATTGCTTTTGTAGTTTTGTATATTGAGTGTTTGTGTGTGTGTCAATGATTTTCGTGTTTATTTATACTCATGGGACATGACATTAGCTCAGCTTGCATAAATCATTTGTTCTTGAATATGGATTATTATTTATCCTACACAACCTAATTGTTTGATATTTATAATTTTGTCCCCGAATGTTTGTATGGGTCATAGCGATTCCTACTACTTGTTTAGCTTCTGAACAAAAAGATGTTGTTTGCGATGAGCACAGCAACAAGGGATCCCACCGAGGCAATGGGAGAGAAAGTCAAGCAAAGAGAATCTCTCCAGCCAATGCTTACCCATCATGCATTGGTGCCTATGTACAAAATGAAAACTATCACTGCCTCAGAGGAGGTCGCCTCTAATATCAATAGGACTAGACCAAATAGAATGAACAATGCCTAGCAAGTATGGTGAGTTTGAAAGGACCACTTTGCATTGGACTTTTGATTTTTGTTGGGAAAGAGAAGTCTGCGGTACCCATTGTGTTATTCCCGCACCAGTGCAGACTAACATGTGTGGGCGGAGCCATGCAATGACATGGCGTAGGCGCGTAAGAAAGGCTCACATTCACCGGGGAGCGGACATTGCAGAGAGCAAGCTCTGCTCACTGGGTTCAATCTTGGGTGCTCTGACATGAGAAGCTCAATGTAAATTTAATAAAAGCAAGTTAACTCACTTCCCTGTGATTGTCTTTCATGCTTAAGAGTTTGTGCTTGATTGTTGACACCCATTAATACAGATGTATTCTCATTAGCAGCAGAGCAATGAGATACCAATATCACCTGACACTATAAGATATCTGCACATTGGGTGTTCATTACTTGTAAGGGCCACATTAAGTTTGTGAAAAAGGGTACATCCAGAAACCCTTGAGGAACTGCGACACTTCTTTGAAATTATTCTGGACCAATTCCAATCGAAGAAGCCTTCTTTTTTCAAATGAATACATACATCATGATGCATAAAGATGTGTGTTTATGTAAATGTTAATCAGTTTCATTGGAAATGCTGCATCTAGAATCTCTGCATATTGAGAAGAGCATGCAGAACACTGGAAAGTGACTTTGAGCTATAGTTGTGAGACAATGAGCCAACATTGAGAAAGAAATCATAGGTCCTCCTAGTGCACTGCACAGTACGATGAGGTGTGCGCTGAGTATCTGAGTCATAGGGCCTCATTGTATGTATATCTCGAGGTGGCTTCAGGGAGCTCTCTGTTAAGAGGTGGTGTTGCTTGAGGATATTATTGATGTTACTCAAGTTGGCAGAAGCCCTACAGTCCAGAGGAGGTGTTCCTGTGATATGCTATTATGTGGTTGGATGATCTGTATTTTGAGATGGTTTCAGGGTGCTATTTGGTAAGAGGTTATGTTGCTTAAGTGTCTTCTTGATGCTGCGTAAGTTGGTGGAAGCTCTACAGTCCAGAGGAGGTGCAATATGTGGTTGGGTGATGTGTAGGATGAGGTGTATTTTGAGTTGGCTTCAGGATGCTCTTTGGTGGTGTTGCTTGAGGATCTTCTTGATGCTGTTCAGGGTGGCGGAAACTCTGCAGCCCAGAACAGATGTTCCAGTGGTAGGGAACTATGTGGCAAAATGATCTATATATCAAGGTGCCTTCAGGATGCTCTTTGTTAAAAGAAGATGTTGCGTGAGAGTCTTCGTGATGCTGCTCAGGATAGCAGAAGCTCAATGGTCTGGGGGAGGTGTTCCAGTGGTAGGGTTTAATTTGGTAGAAAGATCTATATCTCAGGTTTTCTTTAGGGTGCTCTTTGGTTGCTTGAGCATCTTCTTGATGATAACCATGGTGCTCAGTGGTCCATGGGTGGTGTCTAGGTTGCTCGGGTAGTATGGGGTAGAATGACCTTTATCTAGCAGTTGCTTCAATGTGCTATTCACTACGATGTGGTGGTTTATTGCAGCTTTCTTGATTCTGCTGCAGGTGGTGGAAGCCTTGTGGGCTAGAAGAGGTGTTCCAGTTGTTTGCATTCTATTGGTTGGAATGATCTGTATATCACAGTGGCTTTAGGGAGCTTCCTTCGGAAGGAGGTGGTATTACCAAGGGGCTTCTTGATGCCCTGCAAGGCGGTCCAAACTCAGCGGTCCAGAGGAAGTGTTCTGTTGGTAGAGCAGTATGTTGAAGAGTGATCTGTATCTCGAGGTGGATTGGTAGGAGATGGTTTGTAGAAGATGCTGTCGACAGAGGATTTGAGAACTGCAATGAGCAGCAGATTCTGATCATCTGCGGTAGAGCGACAGCCAAACCTCTTGATACCTGAAGAGGAATTTCGAGTTGTGTCAAGGAGATCTTAGAGGCCTCAAATATGTCCCATAGCTCTCATGTTACCTGCGCTTCAGATACTATTAATGTGAATGCGATTCTGAACTCAAAACCTCCTTTGTGGGGCGATAAGGCTTAGCTCTGCAGGAGGTGAGTGTGATAAAGTGAGAAAAGCATACCTCAGCAACATCAAGTAACCAAAGTATGCCTGGTTCCATACATTTACTTTTAAGCGGAAGACTTGGATCTTTAATTATGTTAGAAATGCACAGTAACATATTATGCTAGTTGGTTTTAACCCAGCTTCTAACGATTAAGGTTTAAAAGATACAAGAAGGGTAAATCAAAAGACACATCACTTTTTTGTGATTAGCACTGGAACTTTACAGCTCTGTTTAGAAAAGATGACCATTTAAACTATATAGTTTTATAGGCGCCAGACCCTTGGGTTTCACAATCCAATTATCTTGCCAACATGGGGGCCTCCCGATGGGGCCGAGGGCCCCACCATCAGATGATTGCCTTAATTTGTACAAGAATCCTAGCACTGATCTACGAACCTCCTGCATTAATGTTGGAATTGTCTAGATTCCAGAATCGAATTATGGATCTTAAAGAGCAAGAATACTGCATTGTGGTGTTTGTAGTCCATCCCTATGTGAAAGCAAATATCCTGTGCAAGTGCTTGGTTCAAGGTTGTGGCTTCAGCCTGCTGTGTTCCCACACTGTATACGACTTATGGTACTTATCAATGTACCTATTGGTTTTGTGCATAATGCCAGTAATGATACTATAAGAAAACTTTTCAAAGCTGGCTCTGCCAATATATGCCAGTACTCCTATGAAAGAACATTCTCTTGTTGTCTTTGCCATTAAAAATTCCATGTAACAATATGAAAACATGGAATGTAGGCCAGTCTAGCCATTTAATGACACTTATCATGTTTCGTTTACCACAGATGCCCAGCAAACAATGTCATGCCACAACAAGAAATAGCTGGACTGGCTGCACCAAAAGGCCAGTCTAAAAACGTAATAACACTCATCTGGTTGATTTTGCCCAGAAATGCAGTAAAACATGCCATGTAGCTTTGAGAAAATGTCAACAATGCTCAAGTGCCTTGCAACAGTATATAATCATATTCATACCCATTCACCCACCAGTCACCCAACCATACACTCTCTATAACATTCACTCACACGCTCATCGTGAACATTCACACTGCATTCTCTCCTTGGCCATCCACAGAGAACATTCACACACAAGCACATTCAAAACCATTTACTGACCAGTCACTCACCATACACCTTATCTCACATTCATTCAAACACGCACCCAGAACTTTCACACTGCATTAGCCACATGCGCACCCATCCAGCACATTCACGCAAACTACATTCTCATTCACAGGACACGTGCACTCCCACCCATAAACAAATACACACCATTCACATGCACACGGGCAATACTTACATACCTACGCATCCGACACACATGCACACATAATACAGATATAAAATACATACACAAAATGGTCTGTCTTACTGTTCCCCATAGCAGCTTCGGTCTGCCAGACTCAATGCTCCCTCACTCCAGGCCTCAGCCTCCCATGCGCCACTCAGACAGTTACAGGAAGCATGGAGTGCTTCCTGGTTCCTGTCTGATATGTGCAGGGGAGCCAAAGACAGAGTGCCCTCTTCTAACTCTGACAGCCAATGGAAGTCATCCCCAGTCCAGCCCTAGCCCTGATTTTAGTCAGAATGAGGACTCAGGCGGGCCACCCCCTGAACCGCAGGGCTGCGGCGACCGCCACTAGGCCCGTGGAAGATGTTTGCTCTAGATTGCTGTCAATTTCTAGTATTACATGCATACTCTATTGGTCCTAAAGTTCAGTGTAGGGCTGCACTTCAGAAGTGTTAGCTCTGCTCTAGTGTCTACACTTGTTTCCTGCTGGTTCTATCCTTTCTTTCCCATGTGCTTCGCATTCCTCTGTCCTGTATTTCCAGCCCCCGATTGAATTTCCATTGTTCCTGTCTTTGCATTTCCCTATAACTTATCATCGATTCCTGATCAGGCTTCCCCTGCTTCATGAGGCCTTTTCAATCCATCTTCGCCTGTGAATTGTATCTGTGTTACTGTGCTACCTGGGTAACGCCATGGGTGCCAGGGAGTGGGCACTTTATAGCAGCTTGCACTCAGCGAGAAGGCCTATGAAGATGGTTTTCATTCAGAATTCTACCTTTCACCTGCTTTATAGTCCTATGTGCTTATCTCTCATACTTCATTTTGTAGCTTCTGTTGAAACCTTAATCCTTTACATTAAGTTCCCATTGCCATCCTTAGATATACATGTCTCTATGGATGCCTGTGCTGCTGTAGTAAAAATAGTGCTGCACATTTATCTCTTCTCCCTAACATTGGGTGTCAGAGCCCAGCAAACGCCTGTAGAAACTATCCATGCCCCCCTCACTTCTGCCTGGTATTACTGCAAGACACAGGTGATGACAATTAATGCCTCCAAGTACAAGGTCAGTCCCAATCTCGGCAGATGCCTCTATCACTGCTGCTCTCATTCTATTTTTAAGCATAATAAACGTAGTACTAACCCTCCAGATATCCGTTTATTTCTCTGGTTGCACTGCTGTCAGTAAAGGATGGATTGTGTGAAGATGGGCACCGGGCGTGCAAAGAATCAGACTAATACAGTGATGGGGCCTCATTACGACCCTGGCACTAATGGGTTAGCGGCGCAGTAAAAGGCTGCAGCGCCATTAACCCATTAGCGCCTGATTACGAGGTACCTTTGCAGGACCCGACCTTAACGGCTGGTCTACACCAGCCGTTAAAGTAGAGACCCGCAAAGGGACCTTGGTGATAAGTACGGTACCGCAATTTGCGGTACCGTACTTAGCGCCTTCCCCATTCCCTTGAGCCCTATGGGGCAAAAATGGGAATGGGGAAGGGCAATGGAGGAAGGGGGAATTACCGCCCTGCCAATCTTGTAATGGGGTGATAATTCCCCCTTTCTCCATGGCGGAGTCGATAAGTTACCGGCATGGACCATGGTGCTCTTAGCACCATGGTTTTCCGCCTGGGTTGTAATGAGGCCCATGGAGTTTTGCTTTTGCTTGGCCACATATTTGTATTTGTATTTATTTTATTTGTATTGCGCACCTTGCCCTGGGGCATCTGCGCGCAGAATTTGCAAAGGCAATGGTTATATACAGGAAAGCAGGTTCCCCAGGGGGAAAACAAATCTTAACAATGAAGAAGCTGAATTTAAGGCAAAGGGCCTCATTACGACCCTGGTGCTAAGTGTCTACACCAGCCGTTAAAGTAGGGACCGCAAAGGGACCTTGGAGCTAAGTACGGTACCGCAATTTGCGGTACCGTACTTAGCGCCTTCCCCATTCCCATAGAGCCCTATGGGGAAAAAATGGGAATGGGGAAGGGCCATGGTTCAATGGGGAATTACCGCCCCGCCAACCTTGGAATGGGGTGCTCATTCCCCATTGAACCATGGCAGACCCGTTACAACACCGGCACCAACCATGGTGCTAATAGCGCCATGGTTTAGCGCCGGTGTTGTAATGAGGGCCAAATACATGTTACAGACAAGTACATCGTTACATTGGTTACTATAGACATTTCTGGTAGTACCGCTATGGCATACTGCAGACTAAACTAGAGTGCAGAGGATATATAGATGTTACAAGTGCAAAGGAAGGCAATGCATCCGATATAAACATAAAGCCATAATAGGCCAGGTGGCTAGGTGGATGAGGTAGATGCGTCAAGCTCAAAGAGTCAACATTTTATTTTGTTCTTAAAGGAGTGGAAGGACCGTTCCGTTCTGAGTGTGTTAGGTATTGTGTTCCAGAGCTTGGCCGCAATAACAGGGAACCTGCTTCCCCGGCTGTCTGGAGCTTGAAGCTAGGTGTAGTCAGTGTGTGGACGTGGGCTGACCTCACAGGTCTGTTGGCTGTGTGCCGCGTGAAGCGATTGGGCAGGTAGGCGGCTGCCAGATTGTTCTGGGCCTTGTATGTTAAAGCAAGATTTTTGAGCGATATTCGGTGAGCACCGGGGAGCCAATATAAGTTGCGTCTAGTATCAGAGATTTGTAATCTCCTCGGGAAGTTAAGGGCAGCTCTGATGGCATTATTCTGGGTAACTTGTAACTTGTCAATGTTTCTTTGGCTGGTCCTTAAATAGAGGGCATTGCAGTAGTCAATTTTTGCCATGATTAGAGATCTGGTGAGGATAATGCAGTTATTGGTCGTCAGGAAAGGTCTGCAGGCGGTGATAAGTTTGCAGGTGTAAGCCGAAGCAGCTACAACCGCATTTGTTTGTCCGGTGAGAGATAGTTTCGAGTCTAGGTAAATACCAAGTGTTTTTGTGTTGTTGGACACTTTAATGATGTTCCCATCAATGGTAAATGATTTGTAGGCAGGGTCTAGTTTAGTAAGTTTGATGTGAGAGCCGAGGACAAGTAACTCAATGTTTTCATCATTAAGGCAGAGCCCAGGATGTGCCATCCAAGCCTGGATGATTGTGTAGACTTCATTGAGTGCTTTAGAGTCAGTTACATAGTCGCCTGTGATGGGAATGAGCATCTGGGTATCGTCAGCATAGTTGGTGTAGGAGACACCCAGATAGTCAGGTATGTCAACGAGCGGCTTTGTAAACACATTGTACAATGTGGGAGGGACACAAGAACCTTGTGGGACTCTACATGGGACAGGTGCTGGTTCAGCAGAGGCAGATGGAGAAAAAACCCTCATGGTTCTCTTGGCCAAGAAGGTGCAGATCCAAGATGTGGCAACGTCTGAGAAATGGGCAGCTTTTTTGAGGTGGTGACAGAGAATTTTATGATCTACCAAATCAAAAGCTGCTGAGAGATCAAGAAGAAGTAGAAGTGCCAACTTGCCCTTACCTTGTAGGTCCTCAATTTGTGTTTTTAAATCAATCAAGGCGGTTTATGTCCCATGTCTGGGACGGAAACCTGATTGATGGAGACCCAATAGTTGGTTTGTTTTGAGGTAGTCCTGAATTTGTAGGTAGGCAGCGCGAGTCAGGATTTTTAGTAAGCACGGCACAGTAGTAATAGGCCTGTAATTGGATGGGTTTCTCGGGTCAAGGGTAGGCTTTTTGATTAATGGGATAACCCAGGCATCCTTGAGATTGTCCAGGACAATGCCAGATCTGAATTATGCGTTTATGAAGGTGGTGATAAAAGGCGCAAGATCATGAGCAGCCTCCTTGAAAATAGGAGCAAGACATGAATCACCTTGACAGTTTGAGGGTTTGAGCTTCTTGATGATATTTTTAACTTCCCCAATAGAGAGAGGTGCGAAGCTTATTGGTTTGAAGGCATGTTTAGGGGTGGGGAGGTTGTGCGACGGGGAGTTGAGTGCTGGGTCTGAGAGGTTACTTCTTTTAGCGTTCATTTTAGTTTGATGTGTAGAGATTTTGTCTAAAAGTGCCTTTTGGAAGTTTGATTGTGCTTGCAGGATACGTTTATTGGAGGGACATCGAACCTACGTCCCTCTAGACCCTAACAAAATGAGTTATTGAACTCAGATAAGCAATAAATCACACTTAGACCAACAGTTATAAGAAAAGCAAATGACACGTTACAGGCCTTTTATTCACACCTTATACATACACACATAATGAACACATAATATATGGTCATTTATACATAAACATAAAGAAAATGCATCACCGTTAATAGTTGCAGAAGACACCTTCATCTCAGCCACCTCAACACTGCTTAGTCCCAGAGTAGATAGGCAGAGAGATCACTTGTGCTAACGGGGTATGAAGTGGAGCGGTCTCCCTCTCACCGAGACTGCATCACCCGGGGGTCCAAATTGTAACTGCCTTTCCAAGAGGAATACCTATTCTCTTTATGGGGGACTCCCCACCCCTCTTCATTATGACTGCCCTCAGCCAAAGAGCAGACCACAAGCATAAGGAGCACATAGTGGTAAAATCCAGCTACAGGTGGAAAAACAGCTTCCCTTCCTTGCCTTTGTTCCCAGCACCCCTTATCACTGCACCTGCAGAGCGCTCCAACTCCCTTTCTAGCTGGTCCTTCAGCCCACAATACAGCAACTATTCTCCACAGTTAGTTTATTTTACATCATTATATGACCTTGCTCCTGCTGCAGAAATGCACGTTTACTGAGCCCACGAAAGTGTAGGCTTTCATTGCGGTAATGGAAGTGAATGTCCAAAATGGCATCGCATCAGTGCCATTTTCAGCTCTGTCTTGTACATAAGCACTACAGATGGGTGGGTCGGGATGGTCATTTGGAATGCTTCTTGTTTTGGAGTGAGGAAAGGATGAGTGTCCCAACTCAAGGATAATCGAATGAAGAAGTTGGTCATGAACTAGGCTGAACAATGCACACTACAATGTAAAGGTTTACTACTCGGGTCCCTTCCATAAAGGTCTCTGGAGATTTGGGAATCACACATCTGGCTTCTTGCCCATATGCTCCAATTGTCCTCTGACCCTTGTGGCTATGTCCTTCCCCTTTGTCCCTTCTTTGTTCTTCTGGGCCCCTGCTTTGCACTTCCTTCTTGTCATTCCTCTACCTCCTTTGACTCCTCCCGCTAGCTTCCTTGCTTCTTCCTGTGTTTGCTGGAGCTATTGCTTGCAAGACAGGGGCTTCTTAGAGTAGGTTGGGGACTCTTCTAGCCAGAGAGAACCCACAGGTGTCATGTGCAGAGACAAAGGGAAGTGGATCTGGCAAGAGAAATGTACACAAGGTCACACAGTGAGTAGATGTGTGTCAAACAGCATGCACTCAAGAACCACAATACATGCACACTAACATCCAGGATGTGCAAGTGCGGCATGACGTGAACACAAATATGTAAAAAGGGATGTGAAGTAAGCCCTTTGAAACTCCATAGGATTACAAGGAGATTTGTCAAGCTCCCCATCCACAATTACAGGTACTGTTAGCGCTAAGGCCTCACAGAGGACAAGCAATAACAGGGTCTCTGAACTGACACCCTTGATGGTATTATATAAGGTAACTTAAAGACTGATGAGAACCACCACTTGGAATGTCAACGAAGCCCACACAACCTGATGATCAACCAGAGACCCAGAAAGGCTACACCAGCAAAAGGAGGATAACTTAATACACTAGGCTTCTGACAAGGGACAAGTATGACTAGTGCTTACAGGATAGTGAGGAAAACAGACATTCGCACTGAATCTGGACACAGCAGCACTCCACTCCTAACAATCAATAGGGAACCAAGAGAGTGCAAGGGAAAACCAGGAGCAGACTCCAAGAGGAAGTCAAGGAACATGTGCAGAGAAAA